>NC_020496.1:33702401-33710322 GCF_000184155.1 Fragaria vesca subsp. vesca | reverse complement strand
GAGAGAGAGAGAGGTGGGTGTGTTAGGCTGCTCCACACCCGGTCCAATTTAAAACCCCAACAAGAAAATACCTATTAAATTTTACCCCCCTTTTACCAACTCAAAATTTACTTTTTTATTTGATAACTTTTTCACGTTAACTCCGATTTGAGCGTGCCACGTGTCCACGAACTCGTATTAACGTCCTCTACGACTTCCATGAAGGAAGTCTTCCCAAATTATCGACTTAACGAAAAGTCAACTTTCTGAGTCCTTTACGGTAAAACGGTTACAATAATTGAAAATTTATTATAAACTTCATAAATTCAAAGAACATAGCTCGTCGCTCTAGAAAATAATCCGGGCATATCGGTGAGCTCGTATAAATGTGTACCACGACTTCGGAGTATTAAATCCACTATTTACCGTGTTCAGAAAAAAAACTCGAAAACAACCTTAAGCAGTCACTATTTAAATCTCCGAGCGCGAATAAAGAAAAATTTGCGGTAACTCATAACCCCGAACATAAACCTTTTAGGTACAAGGTATTACAGCCTTAGTTTGGGTGGTTGGTTTCGAAGCACGACACAACCTTAATGGGCTAATTAGTCAGTCTGGGACTGGAATACAAGGCTTGAAATCAATTTTAAGTTTCTTCATTTTGAAGTTCTTATTAGCTACGAGGAAGTTCCTCCCAATGCCCGTTACCCGTTAGGTCTAGACACATCACGACCTAGACTGCCTAGATGTGGAACATCTTCGTCTAGCCCGCTAAAAGCCCAAGTCGCTTTTTTTTTTTTCTTCCCTATTTTCCGACAACATATAACAGAGGGGGGATGCCATTTACAATATACTAATTCTGAGTTGGTAAAACACTGTTTATTTACTGTAGCAGTGGCCTCAGACCTTTCTTCTGACATTTATCCCAATCAGCCCAAAACTGTTTTGGGCCCAAAACAAATGCCGACTCACTTCTAATGCTCCAAATCAAAGTCAATCCTTCCCTTCCTCATCAGTTCAGGTCGCTCTGTCCGTTTTGAAGATTTGGTAATAGTTGGATGCATTATTCGGTTCTAGATTTTTTTTTTTCCTGCTTTCAATTGGTGTTATTCGGTTTGGTATCTAGGTGCTGTTGTAAAAGTTTTCAAGCACATTAAAAGCTAGGGCTCTAACATTTGTGTGCGGAATTCTGGATACCATATGATCTGAGAATGTATGTCTGAGTAGCTTCACTAACCTAAGTAAACCAGACCATCAAGGATTCCAGCTGATTTCCAAGCTTGGTTAGAATCAAGTAGTTTTGCAGTTGTTTTCTCCGCCCCTAGATTTGGTTGATCACTAAAATGTGATTACTATATTTTTATATCATGACAATTGATTATATGATCATCAGTTTCATTTTGGTTGTTTGAACAGTTTTAGTGCCTTGCAGTTGTTCATTGTTATCTATGTAAAGGTTTTGTAGATTCTTGCAGAGTGTGTAGTCTTTTACTTTAGTATTTATGATAGTGAATGTTAACTGATCACATTAGAATCACCCAACTTGGTTAAATATTTAGTTCTAATTAATAGATTTTCTATGTTAACTGATCACATTAGTTCCTTTTATATTTATATACTGTTTGATTTCATTGTTGTCTATGTTAACTGATCACATTAGTTTCTTGCATACTGATTGGTAAGAACATATCCACAACTAATACATTGTATTGATTTCATGTACGTAGAAATCAATACAGTGTTTGGCATTAACCCTTTTCTTTTTCTCTTCCATATCTGTTTGCAGAGATAAGGCTTAGGTTTGCTCTGTTTGATTTTCTGCTTCTTAGCTTCAGTTTGAATTGTCTGGGGTTTCATTTAGCATCAAATTATGCATTCATTTGCACTGTTCTAGGAATTTTTATATTTCATACCTGTGTATCAGTTATTACTTTTGATTACCTAGCTTCTGTCATTTAAATATGGGTTTGGGGATTATAGGATTCTAAAGTTATGGATTTCTCTTTGTCTGTGAAACTTTGCACAATCTCAACTCTTGGGTGCCAAAATATGATAATTTAATGTGAAAAGTTTGCTTCTTTGGATATTGGTGAGTTGCTGAAGTCCCCTAAGTTATAGAGAACATGAGATTTAGGAAGTTTGATGAAGATTATAATCAAGTCTGCCTTTTCTCCTACTGCAATGCCTCCTATTCTAGGAGCCTGAGGGAGCCTCATTACAATAGAGGTTACAGTTTGAAAAATTCTAAAGAAAATTAAAAGGCTCAGTTTCTAGCTTTACATGAACATAATCAAGGTATATATCAAGATGGGAATTCACAGTAGCTCTCAGTTGAGGCCTGCTGAGCTTGAACAATCATCTTAATTACTTTTTGCTGTCTAATTCTTGAGCAGCTGCCACCCATTTCTTTAATAAGGCCAGAAAGCGTTAATAATGGTATTTGTCCTTTTTGAGTTTGATTCATTGTGTCCTAAGCAAATAATATTTTTGTGAAGGTATGGACTTTTCTGATGCATTGGTGTTCAGTCATTCTGGATTGATAGTTTAACTATGTGAGGTTGTCAGTGTTGAGTAGGTTTTGAAGCGCTATTATTTCTACACAATATTGGTGTTCAGTGTAATGGAACTATTTTTTTTTTTTTGATTACCAAATAATTGATTTATCAGAGCTAATCTAATCCATTGTCTTATTTTTTTAGGCAAGATTGTCTGTTTTCTTTTTTTGTTTCTTCCTTTTTGGATACAAATGTGAATCATAAAATTTAGTATGATAATATGACGACATGTAAAAGAGAAAGCTGTATTGTTTATATTTCAAGCGGTTCAGGTACTCAATGGAGTTATAGGGTCCCTAACTCTAGCCAAGCTTCTTATGCTATTTTTGTTTTACACAGGTTTTTCGTGCCAGTATCCCTTCACATGTGCCTCACTGACTTAAGATATTGCCTCTCAATTACAATGTTGATGTCTGGGTTTTTATACACTTGGTGATAGGTTACAAATTGTGTGATAGTTCATTGGATAGTTTGTCTCCTTCTCATTTATAAACTCGGCAGATGGGGTGATTGCAATTTGAGTTTGTTTAGGTCTCTAGGTTGGTTTGTTTTTGTGTTTTGTTCATTTCATTTACTTACTCAGCAGACGGGGTGCTTGCAATTTGAGTTTGGTTTTATTGTATATTGATTGTGGTCATTGGGTTAACCGTAATGATAAAGAGCACTAATAACTGTGAGTGTGGACATTACAAATAAAGAGCATTAATAAAAAAATCCTTTTCCTCAATTGTAATTTACGAATTTTCTTATGAGTATTCTTTGGTGTATGATTGAATGGTCACACATGCCTATATGTAAACCAAACAGCATTTGTCAAAATGAAACTATAGTCTCTCAATAGCCCTTACCTTCTGGGAAAGGAAATTTTATGTTGGTGCCTGGTGCCATGGTTACATTCTGTCCACTTAGAGCAGAGCTAATCATTTTTACTTACATGAATAGGCCATCAACATGGAGTGGGGTAACTTTCGTTCATCACACCTTCCCCTTACACAATATGATCAGGCTCTTGATGCCGACAGTTTGAACCCTGGAGAGCAGGTAACTACAAAGTTATCTTTACATGTTTGACTTATGGTAGATGGTTTAATTTGATATAGATTTGACCAGGGCTTTTGTTTTGTTCTCCAGATCTTTGAGAAGATGATTTCTGGGATGTATTTTGCGAAACTTTTCTCAACTCTTTCGCAATATGATATGCCCTGTGCGTTATTCAATCAATTGGACAATAGTAATTTGTGTATTTAAAATAGTATTCAGCATATAGATTTTAGTTAGCCTCACTATATCTGCTTTGTGTATATGCAGAGGAAAACTGCAGTTCATTTTTTCACAGGCATCACAGCTAGAAGGTTATGCTTCTGATCAAGGATGGAAATGATCAAGCCACAAATCTGCTCATGCGAGAGCATCGTTGTCGAAAAGAAAACATCAAAACATTCTGCCAAAACAGATCATTCATGTACAGGGATGGATCAAGCTTCTCAAGCTGAAGCAAGAACCTAATCAGCTTCTGTATTTTAGACTTTAGTATAGATATTGATCTCTAAAAACAAAGACAGTAGCTGCTAGAGCGATACCATGTAGCCAATATATATCTTTGCTATAGGCATCTCACTATTTTCGATAAACAATGTGGATGCCCTGCTGTTATCATAATACTAGCAATATTTTGTAATCGATTTTGTAATTATGGAGCAGATACTTGAAACAAGAAAATCACAATGCATTCTCACAGTAAACTTAACAATAAGTTGATGACTATGTTAGTCCCTCCCTTGACAAAGAAAACAAAATCAGAGCCTGTTGCGGTACCAAATCCCACAGCCGCAGCAACGCGCGGCCAACTTTTCTAGTTCGACACTAAGAGTAGGTTGATTTTCTAATGACTCTACATGCTTTGATAAGTTTTATCCCACCGTTCACCTTTAATTTGTAGCCTGCCATTCGTCATCCATATCTTGACAGATAGGCCGGGAGAGAGTTTTCCGATGCCATTCATCCTTCCTCCTCTGGTTCCAAAGGCATACCAAGTACAACATCTGTAACGGGATGGAGAGATGCCAGATTCAATGCTCAAGTATCACATTAGGTCCTGTTCAGTATGCCAGATTCAACCTCTGTAACTTGTTAAAATATTTACATAAATCATACAAATGACTTTTGCTTGAGCAGAAAACGTCAGAATTTGCTAACATGCGAGTGTAATGTGTATACATCTTTTATTGTTCTTCTCGTACGCAATCGTAGATGCATCCTCAAAGTCTGTTTATCATACAAATAGAGATTAATTAGGATTAACATTGATCATATGTAACCATACTATTTGAAAGGGTCGCGTAACTTATAGGTATCAGCGTACAATTTACAGCTTAACTAATTTATGTAAATAGACAACTACTTCAATCAATCTTTCCACTCATGTTCAACTAGTGTGTGTTTTGGCTTCTCTCTTCCTCTTCTTTTAATCCACCATGGCCGCTGCGTATCTTATGGGTTCATGGCTTCAGCAATGCAGAACATTAGAAAACCCAGTCGTTTGAATAAAGTTAAAATTGATGATCCAAACAACTCGCAGTATGGGTCTAGCTTATTAATACATTCCAGAAAACCCTACTCGAAAACATTTGATTTTTACATTTGATTTTTTTACCCTTACCCACTCGGATAACCTGAAGTCCTAAATGTATGCAAGCTCACAAAACCTGCAGCATACAAGTATCAATAGGTTTTAGATCGGTTTAGCTTATTAATCCTTCATTCTATATATTAGAACAATATCAAAATTTAAGAGAATCAAACGTGCGGTTGCATCTGGTTCTAGTATGGTTCATTATAAATGAACTTGTGTTCTATCCGTACGCGTGTACAATTTATATAGGCTCAAGGAGCCAAATTATTGTTTGAATTTTACCCCAAACATAGATTATCACCTACGTAGATCAACTAATAATACAAAAGAAAGCCTGTTAGTATGTAAGTATCAATCTTATTCACTTGAACTTGCGAATACAACAACATACATGACCTGCACGTACCAAACCATTTGTTCAAAAGCCAAAAACAGAAACAAAAGAAATCACACAGGCACACACGACATGCATATTAACCCTTAAAAACAGGTTAGCTAGCGTCCATGACTTGATCCATGCCGTGCAGGTTCCGTCCATCTAACTAGATGTCCCGCCAGTCCCATACGACCCAGGGGCATTACCACCCACATGGGGGTTATGTGCCGTAGTCCTCCCCGTGCCGGTGTTTGTTCCGATAGGATGCGCATTGGCAACACCCTCCACCACCTGGCCAGTCGGCGCCCCGGTCCCATGTCCAGGCAGTGCCGACATCTGATTGAGCCCGGTGTGGTGCCCAGTAGCTCCGGTGGTTGAATATGTGGCTGTTCCTGCTCCGCCGGTGCTGTAGTTCGTCGGTCCTGATCCGTAACCGGTGGATCCAGTCGGGGTAGCTCCATGTTTAGCGGCAGCGTTGTGATCCATCGCCTCACGCTTCTGCTGCTCAGCCTCGGCAATCCGCGCTTCTTTCTTTTGAGTTGCCATGTCCTTTTGGATCGGGTCATGTGCCTTCACCTGCTCCATCTGCACATAACACAACATATTTCTCATCAATGATTTGAATGATGCAAAATAAGTATGAGAATCTATATATGCATCACTAATCTTTTAGAGAAAAGACTGACCTTCTCCTGCATGGTGGCCTTGGTCTTCTCCATACCAGAATTGGCTGAGGCAGAAACATTGGCCGCGGCTTCCTTGATTGACTGCATTTTCACTTTCTTCTTTTTCTTTCGCTGCAAAAATCTTGTCTGAATTTTTTCGAAGAAAACTGTACGAATAAGCAGCTTCCGGTGCGGCTCAAATAGGGTTTGGCCGACGCTCTGGAACCTGACGCGTGGCAAAATAGAAAGGCTAGGTGGAGGGTTCAGAGAGCTTCATGGTTCTTGTGTCGACACCGGGGAGGACACGTGTCGAGGATTAGGTGATCATAATTTTGGAAGCTTATACAGTTATTCGACGAGTGTGGCGTGGCGTAGAAGAAGACGGGACTAGGTACACGTATTAGCTTTGTGAATTTGTTCTTCGTTTTATCGCTATGGTTATTTTACCGAGTCAGGTAATTCTTTCATCTCAAACAAAGAAAAAAAGGTAATTCTCTCGAGAAATCCAGGTAACGAATTTATTGTGAAACTTATATGAAAAAAGAAAAGAAAACAAAAAAATCAAACCTTTAACGAACACACCTTAAATAGTGAAGTGACTCGACCACTTTTTTTCGAGGGCAAAATTCAACTACGTATGATTTACAATACAATATTACATGAAAATCTTATCACTCAATTGACTCAACCACCTTTATTCGAGAACGAAATGCAACTACGTATCATTTTGATTTTAGTACCGTACGTGTAGCTGCGAGGTCTCTTTCGGACCAGTTCAATTCTAATTCCAAAGATGCAATTCGTACATCATCACTTATGGAGGTCCATTTTAGGAAGAACAATGGGAGGTACGATCCATTTCTGGAATAAATAATGGGAGGTCCCTTCAGTGGATAACATGAAAATGATATACTATAATGATGTGTGTTATTATGTGCTATGGGACATTTTGAAAAGCGATAACAAAGTATAATGATAATAACTAGGTTGCACGGACACGGACACGGACATTTGCGCGATACGGTAAAACTCAAAAACTGAGTTTCTGACACGGTTTGCACACGGCAAACAGAATTATATATTTATTTATTTTTAATAAATAAAAAAGATACTAAAATATAATTTATACACAAAATTTCATATAATTATGTAGGAAATAAGGAACACCCATCGATTAATTACTAATCTCAATAATCACTAATTAGAAATTGAAAAAAGAGGCTGACCTTGGAAAGATTAACATATTGTTGCGACTTGTTTCAGCATAGAGATTATCAGCAAGAGATTAATAGACTTGAATCTCCGATATAACTTACTTGCCCATGGCTGGAGGAAGAGAGCTAGAGGCTATCAGCTGCAATTAAATGGGTAACCGATTAAGAACAATGAAACAATGATTATTTAAAACTTAGAAGAGATCGAATAGGGAGAGATCACTACTAGGACAAGCACTTTAGCCGACGAAAATTTTTCGTCGGCCTGTCAGCTTAATTCGTCGGCTAAGATCTTAGCCGACGACCTTTCGTCGGCTAAGATTTCGTCGGGAAAAGCTCGTCTGTGGTGACTTTAGCCGACAACACACGTATAAGTCGTCGGCTATAGTCCGGACTTTAGCCGACGACATTATTTCGTCGGCTATAGTCCAGACTTTAGCCGACGACATTGTTCGTCGGCTATAGTCCAGACTTTAGCCGACGACATTATTTCGTCGGCT
>NC_020496.1:33684131-33695199 GCF_000184155.1 Fragaria vesca subsp. vesca | reverse complement strand
ATTGTTTCGTCGGCCTGTTGTTTTTTCGTTCGGCTAAAGTCTTTCTTCTGGTAGTGGATTAAAGAAAGGAAGACTGACCTTAGCAACCCAGAGGAGCTTGAGGTCGCCGGCGGCTGTCGGCGGAGAGAAGAGATTAAATAGGCGACACTTTCTTCGTTTGCGTCGTTTCCTGACTTTCCTCTCTTTGTTTGTGTGCGACTATGCGACAGACCTCTACTACGCTCATTTATTTATTTATTTTTATCTTTTTTAAGTGAGAATAGCTGACGTGGCGTGTCGTAAATAGACATGTCGACAGTGGCGGAGCCAGGATTTTCACGGTTGGGGGGGGGGGGGGGGGGGGTCAGTTTGAAAATAAAAGACTCGATTTAGATTTATTTTAGCTATATGGTACATGTTGCGACACTCATATAAAAGACTCGATTTAGATGACAATAATTCAGACTATTAAACCTAAAAATCTTATAAAACAAAATTTATTTTTATCAACTATTAAGAAATTGTGAATGATAATTTAGTTCCGAACCATTGCACCATTGCAGTTCATTCTCATAGAAACCAGAGAAGCAGAGGCACAAAATTGATTGATGTAAAGTTTCTTACGTACATTAAAAAAAGGGTTGAAAATAATTTTCCTACTTGTAGCATTATTATACATTTAAAAGTAACCAAACGTTTATTTTTTGTCAGGAGAAACCAACCATTAGGGGGGGGTCGGGACCCCGTCGGGCCTGGACATAGTTCCGCCCCTGCATGTCAGCCGGTCAACGTGTCGAAAAAGTCAACTTTTTGAACACGCCATGTGGTGTGTCGGACACATTTTTTGCTGTATCGGGCGCGTGTTCGCGTGTTGGGAGTGTCAGACAGTCCGACACTCCACCCATATGGAATGTCCGTGCAACATAAGATAATAGAGTACTCATGAACATTTCGCAAAACCAAATGTTTAGTAAATAGTTTCTAAGCGATTTCATTATTTCAGTAGTGATAATTTAAGAGATGAAGTCAATTGGAAAGCAATTGAGTACGAGACTGATTGTACAACAAAGTCTCGACTATATATGTATTATTCTATACATGAAAAGAAATTAAAAAGCTGTGCTATTAGTTAAGTTAGTTGTATATATAGTGTATTGGTGGTTTCAATAATCATGGATGGGGATGCTCATTTTAGTTTGTTAGAGAGACATATCAATAGTTATGATATACTTTTTAAGTCCAACAATATTAGGTTATTTTAACTTATGTCGCCGACAAATGAATAATTTGAGTTATTCAGCATTACGTCGCCGTGATGTAAAATCTTAAATCATTAGTATATAGTGGAATAATTGGTTGGAACTAATAAAGATAACCGACTTTATTGATGAAATTAAAAATGCAGGGCTAAAAATAATATTTGGTTTACTTTGCTATTTGTTGATAAAGTGAAACTAATAGTTATTTGAATTCTCACTCTCTCTTATTTATTTATTTATTTTTATGATGTTAAGGTACACTCTTAAACTCAGAAGTTAATCACTTGAAGCAAGTGAAATGATTTTACAATGCGTTGCAACATATCATCTGACCAGTTTGACAGATTTGGGTTTCAAATCTAGCTAGGTTGGGGAGCATTTGATAAAAGTAGATAAGAACCAATAGGCTACTTACTGTGGTTCTTGTTTGATGTTGATACGGTGGATTATCAATGGATAATCCCTTGTACTAATGTTAAGAGAGAGTGGGAAGAGATAATAGGAGACACAAGGTTTATAATAGTTCATATGCTCTCTTTAAGGAAGACTATATCCACTTCAGATTTTACTATGTGTTGGTGCCTTTGTGGCTCCTCAATATTACAAATGGTTGTAATTTATATATTGGGATGTTGAGTAAGTGGGAAGAAGTCTTATTTTATAGGGAATAGAGACTCCTTCATTTACATGTAGGGAATAAAGACTCATTCATTTACATGTTTTCCAATATGGGATAAAATCATATTCTAGTCTCCAAAATGTGCTTGTGGAGGCATATTTGTGAGGACGGAAAAGTGACTTCCTGGTTAGGTATCGGCAACTTCCGAGTACTGTTGCGTAGCTTGTATGTCGGGCTTCGAGATGTATATCGTGGTCGGGTCCCACCGTGGCTCCTGGTTCACAAAGTAGGTGATACTTATGTTTGGTTACATAGGATATTAGCCATGTTAGTGGTGGTATCTTTAAGTCCCCGAAGTCCCCGAGTAAGAGAAGCTTCTTGGTTGGGGAGTTTCAATCATGTCATCAAGCATAAGTGACGCTTATGTGGCGCCCAGCCCCTATTAGTCCCCGAGCTCCGCAAGCTAGAAGTGTCTCTTCAAAGTTTTATCAAAGTCTTTACGGTTCAACTTGTTAGCGGAAACTAACTCTTGGTGCTTGTTGTTCGACTTGTTATAAGTATATCTCGAGAAAATGTCTTGGCAGATTATCTTGTCGGAGATTTCTCTCACATTGTGAGGAAAAAGTTTTAGAGGACCATCTCGCTAGAAATATCTTTTACTCTCTTGGTAAGAGCGTCCGCTTGGCTTGCTTTTTGGCTCAATGGCGGTACCTTCTACCGTGTCTCTCACGTAGTGAGGCAAATTCTTAGTGGTCAAAGCATGCTAGTCTCTCACATGTGGTGAGGCAAATTCTTAGCAGTCAATGCACGCTAGTCTCTCACATGTGGTGAGGCAAATTCTTAGCGGTCAAAGCACGCTAGTCTCTCACATATGGTGCGGCAAATTCATAGAGGTAAATATCATTAGTCTCTCACATGTGGTGAGTGATACGTGCATTTTATGCAATGTTCTTAATGTATTTCCAATCCTATTTAGTTATGTAATTTCTTTAACAATATTCATTTTAACTTAGTTTGTGTTTTTAGGTTGCAAATAAAGTCAAGGAGCACAAAAGAAGTAAAAGAGGAGAAATCTTAAAGGAAAAGGAATCCATATGGCGCAAGGAAATAAATCAGAAAATCTGTCAGGAATTGTCAGTCAACTTCGACAGAGGATTCTGATCAACTCACAGTGATCCAGGAGATGAACCTTATATCAACGGAAAGCTAGAAGAGTCTAGTTTCCAAAACTTTACGCGGATCGTCAATAGCTATTTTGGAGAAGAAGTTATAACCGTTTGAGTGACCAAATGTCAGTCTGCCCGAAATTCTGATTTGGACCAAAACTTCAATTTCAAGGCCCAGACCACAACGGCGAGCCCATAGACGAAAATTAAGAGTTCTCTAACCCTAATAGAAGCTGTTCATATGTTCCCTATATATAGGAGGAGTTGGAGACGTGAAAAGGGGTTGCTCTTTGCCGAAGAAAAACAACGTCTTTCATCTCTTTCATAAATTCCTTTCCAAACTCAAATCCTATTTTTAGGATTTCTCTTGCCGTGCCTTCTCGTTTGTAATCCTCAACGTAGTTCCTTGTTTCAATATTCAAAGTGTAATCTAAACTTAGACCTCATGTTTTCTTTTATTATCTATTCAATTAATTTAGTTTGTTTCCATCTCTCCTGTTCGTTTGTGTTCAGGAGTTGGATTTTTGATTGAGTTTGTTCTTATAATAATGAAAACCAGATCCGTATAGTTGAGTTGTTTGTGTAATTGATGATGCTCTTGATGATCTAAATTGTGTTTATGAGTGATTGACAACTTATGACTTGTTCTTAATCAATATGTGCCATTGTTTGTGTTAAGTCCGCGTCAGTAAACATGAACTAGAATGGTAAGGAGTTATAGGTTGCATGCTAGGATGTTTTTGAAATCCGCGTCGGTGAATTACATTCTAACATGTGCAAGTTCTTCCTCTGATCTATTTTAGATATGAAGTCCGCGTTGGTACATATCTATGAGAAGTTAGAAGGGTTTTAAGTAGTGAAGTCCGCGTTGGTAAATTACTTGAAACATGGAATTTGATTCGTTTCTCCATATGCATGATTTAGGTTGTTAGGATTGAAATTGCATAGCTACTTGATTATATGAATCTGATTTATTATTTTTTTGTGTGCAAAGAGACGATCACATGTATATAGTAGCTTAGGTTTTTGTTTTCCTTATAGTTTAGGATTTTCGCCATTCTTCTGTCCCCTGTATTCTTTTATTTTATTTCTGTATCAAACGATCTCTGAATCCCCTAAAAATTTGTACAGTAGTTCCTCTGTGTGTCTAGTAAGTCTCTGTAAATTTTCATATTTTTCTGAGTAGTTTAGGTTAGGTTTTTAATTAGGTTTTTCACTGCTGTTCTATGGAACAGTAGCTACTTTTGTAAATTGTTTAAAAGTTTTATTACTTGTTAATATTTGTTGTGTTTTACCCTCAATCTCCGGCCCTATACGATACCCTTATTTACCTTCTACTACTAACGATAAAAATGGTTTATTTGATGCAGGTTTTGCCCTCGTCAAAAAGGCATCCTACATAGTAAAGGGGTCTTCTTGTCGGTGAATCTCACCAAACTTTGTCGTTCTCTCGCATGTGGTGATGCAAATTGTTGTTATCTCACGTGTGGTGGGGCAAATTGTCGTTCTCTCACATGGTGAGGAAAAAGTCTTCTTGGTGTTGACTTTGTTCATCGCCAAGTCTCTCGCATGGTGAGGAAATTGTTCTTTTGGCATTGTCAAGTCGAGTTAAGTTGTTTATTTGTCTTTTCTAGCATTGTTGCGTGGCTTGTGAAAAATTCCACCACATTTTGGTGCTAAATGAAATTGCTAGGGGGCTTATCTTCATTCTTAGCGTTGATGCTTGGTGGACAATAATTCGACCTGAGAATAATAATTGAGATAATTCCCGTTTCATTTGTAGCTTGTTAGCTAACGTCACAAAAATGTGGTTTGTTCTTAAATGAGCTTGTGGGCCCTCAAGTCCCCGGGCTTTGAATGTTGGTGGAATGAATCCATGCTTACATATTTTCATTAGGTATGCAAATGCGTCCAAGTCCCCGAATTCCGCTAGTTAATAGGAATTGTTCGGATATTATATATTTTAACAAAATTTCTCTTGCAAGGTGAGGAGTTGAGCTTATGCATTTAACATAATGATGCTAACGAGATTTAGCAAAGGACATAGGTAAAATATATGCATGTAAACTTTCCTACTTGTACAAATTAACAATAATCATATCAAGTGAAATAATTGGAAGAAAAAAAATAATAATAATTGGAAGTATTTTCCGTTGGTGGTATGAAACATGGTAAGGTAATGATTAATGCTTAACTAAAACATGTTGGAGTTGCTTTGCAAGTTGGGTGTGGTGAGCGGGTAGGCGTTTTATGAGCTTGTGTGTAACATTCCGGACCTAATTTTATTCCTTTTACTGGGTATCTTACGAGTTACTAAGGAAGTTAGCCATGCTCGGTAATTTGGTAATTTAACACCTGAATTTATTGTCGAGTTTTTCTTAAAATGTTAAATTCTTCTATTAAGGTTCCGAGGGTGTAGTGCGCGATGACACAAGTTCTCCATTATCATCGGATTATTTTTGGGAGCTTTGAACTATTTTCTACAATTTATAAAATCTAGGTCGCTGATATTTAATCATCGATCACATGTTGTCCATTTCTATTGTTAAATAGAGGAAGACTGGTCAGACCCAGTCAAAATGCCCAAGTCGGGTTTGACCGAGCCCAACCGAATCTCTCTCCTCTCCCCGACTCTCTCTGTGTGCATCGTCGTCCCTCGCCGGAGCAGCGCCGTCCGTCCACCCCTTGGCGACGAGACTGCCACCAAGTGGTCCTCTCCTCCTTCCAGACCTAGGTCAACTCTCAAATCCGAGAGGCAGCCATTCTCGACGGAGATCGGAAGAGGAGGACAACGGCTGTTCTTCCCAAATTCCGGTGAGTTCCGGCAACGAATCGACAGGCCAAGGTCAGATTCTTATTCTCCTTCCTCTCCTCTTCTTTTCTGGGTTTGTTTCATCCCGAATCGAGTTCTAAACTGCAAAGCCCTTTTCTGCCTTTTTCTGGGTTTCTGGTTCCTAGCTCCGGCGACCTACGTTCAATGGATTTTCGGTGAGCTCTTCAATGTTTCGATGGGTTCTGTGAGCTTTGTGTGAAGTCAGGATGGACCATGGAGCAGTTGCTTGTTGGTCCGGGCTGAGGCAGAGGTCGGGTGAGTTAGGACTGAGAGGAACCGAAGTGTGGGGTGTTGTTTTGGTGGAGTTGGCGACCGAGGCAGCAAATATAAATGGTTGGAGGTTTCTGCAGGTTGGGATCCGGCAGGAGAGCAGCTAGACTAGAGTTATGGGATTAACTGAAGGTAAACTCGATCTCCTCTAGTATTTTGGAGCTGCTGTGTTGTTGTTGTTGTTGTTGGTTGGTGTTTGAATCATTTATTTTCTGCATGATTGTTGATGACTTGGAGATTGGAAGATGCAGGGAGATTATGGTGAAAATTCCGGCAAGTCATCGGAATCTGACGAGTATTTCTGACAATCGGGATTCCGGCGAGGCAGTAATTCCGGCAGAATCCGTGAAGGTAGCTTGTCGACTTTTCTTTTCGTGTAAGTGGTAGTTTTCGGTTTAGGAAAACTTGCCATATTTAGAAAGTCTCTTTTTAGGGAACTTTCCCCTTTATGGAAACTTTCATTCTTGGAAACCTTTTTGGGTGCCCTTAGTAATTGTTGGTGTGAAGTTGGGTAGAAAAGAAATGTTGGAATTGTTGGTTCTGGTTGGCTTGAGCTAGGGGACCATAAAATAATTTTTGTTAATATGATTACTACCCATAGTAACCCTAAAATCTAGACCATTGGCTTCGTGGTGATTTTGGAAGTGAATTGCTTAGTGTGATAAAGGCATGGAAATTGTTTGTGACTTTGATTACCGGCTAAGGTTTGGTTTGGGACCGAAGGAGTTATAGTTGTGAAGTTAATCGAAATGATTATTAATTTCTGTTGGTCAAACGTGGGTCAAGCCTGGTCAATTTCTGGTCAACCTAGGAGATTCTAATCGAACTAGGAAGAAGTTGAATAGTTAATTTTTATGGGGTCCGGTCTGGCCAATTTGTTCTTCTGTTTATTATCAGATGTGGGTTTTGGCTATAGAGTGTGAATATTTGGAGGCAGCGCTCGAGGAGTATTCCGAGCATTGGAAAGCTTAGGCCTCATACTGTGAGTGGACCTTTGTTTTAAATAAAATGCATGCTATAGTTCATAAATGAACAATTATTGTTGTGGAGCATTTTGACGTCATTTTATTTTGACGATTTTATTTCTCTTGGAGAGTTACCGAAAATGGGATTTTCGGTGAATATAAATATGTATTTATGAGGAGAGTATGTATAAAAATGTTAGCTAGCCCTATGTGTCTGTCCACCTTAATGGCGTAGCATATAGCCGCATTATGGTGTGACGTGAGCGTTGGACGCAAGCGTAGTAGCCCTATATGAGTGTTTAATTCATATAGGGGGTATGAGCACATATTTATACACTCGTCTGTCCACCTTAATAGCGTAGTGTAGCACCGCATTAAGGCGTGACGTGAGCGTTGGACGCGAGCGTAGTAGCCCTATATAGACCCATGAATTTATATAGGGAGTATGGATGTGTGTAAATACATACATATATTATAGAGCCTGAGAGGCTCGACATTTATGAGATAAAAGTTTTATCGCTTGCAGCATGCATTCGATTTTCTTTGGAAATTGTTTTGGGGAAACAAATATTTTATTCGTTAATTTATTTTTGTCCACTCACTCTAACGTTTCGTTTTCAAATGTTTTCCCCTGGGCTATTCGTTTTAAAAATGCCCAGTTTACAGGATTACATAGTTGTGGTCAGACGTATTTGGAGAATAGGCATAGTCAATAATGTAGCTTCCGCTCATTTTTATATATCTAGTTCATTTCCTTTCAAATAGAGTTGCTCTGAATTGTGGCTGTTGGCTATGAGATTATCTTGTTTAAGTTGGTAATTAAATTGGGAGATGTTGTGATTTGGGGAGCACGAAGGCTCCAGGAGTTTAAGGTTGGATTTGGATTTTTCAGAAGTGTTTGCAGGTATTTATTAGGAAGGGTTGTCCATTTTCAATGGAGGTTATGTCGATTTTTCGGTAAACTTTCCTTGGAGGTGGTCCCCACAAGACTTACTTCGGGTTTCAGGGTGAAATTCGGGGTGGGTCTTGACATTGTGGGACGTGGCCCAATCAAGTCGTAACCATGCTCGTTTCCCTAGCAATTTCTAAGCCCGTCAAGTTTAGATTAAAGTCTTAATGTCACAACATCTCTAAGCATGGTAAAGTTTGCTTACAAATTTCTCATGTTTATTTAATGTGAAATTCATCCGAATGGTATACGAACTTTTGCATGTTTCTATCTCGACCTAAGATTGATATATATATAGACATTACGATGACCAATTTACCTTTAAGTTCTCTTTGTTCTTAGTTTTTTTTATTTGTTTTCATATTCCAAAAATAATAGGGAAAATTCTACAATGTGTTAATAAATGTGAATGATGTGATGCATCAACTTTGTAAATTGAGTTCTCATACTAGTAATATTAGTCCTCGGAGTTGTAATATAAGTCATTAAAGTTGTAAAATTTTCTATTTACAACATTAGACTTCATGTGTTCTTAAATTTGTAAAATGTGTTCTTAAGTGGTAAAATGTGTTCTAAAAGTGGTAATTGAGTTCTCAAAGTGACTAAAAAAAAGTTGTTACAACTTTAAGGATTCATATTACAACTTTAAGGACTCAATTACTACTTTAAGGACAAATAACGACTAATGTTGTAACTAATTTTTTCTTACAACTTTTAAGACTAATATTACTACTTTAAGGACAAATGCAGACTAATGTTGTAACTAATTTTTTTTTACAATTTTGAGAACTAATATTACTATTTTGAGGACTTATTTTACAACTTGAGGACAAAATTGATGCATCACATGCATTAACACACCCTAGTCTTACCTAAATATTAGAAAAGGTTTTGGAATTTGATGATTTGGGTTGACCTTTATAAATTAACTTGAAGAAGCTTGACGAAAGAAAAATACATAAATTCAATCCTTGTTGTTTCTGCTGACACTCAATGATCTTGTTGTTACCGTTGACATTTTTAAGGATGATTGAGATGAAGAACTGATTATTAGTAATGAGAAAATGACGATGAATTTTTTCTCTACATTCTTAAAAATATTAAAAGCCAAAAAAGGAAAATTGGAATATGAAAACAAAGAAAGAAAAACTAAAGGAAAAAAAAGAATTTAAGGGTAAATTGGTCATTCTTTTTTTTTTTTTTTTTTTTTGAGGATGGAAACATGGGATACCAATCTGTATTTCCAAAACTTGATATAGCAAAGGTTATAAGGAGTAAAAGTTTGTGTACCATTCAGACGAATTTCTCTTATTTAATTAATTTACAATTTAAATAGAAACATAACATGTAATCATAACAAGTACTTGTAGTAATGTTACTAGCTAATAAATATTGCATTTTGTGCTCATGCTTAGTGGCCTTTTAGATTTGACAAGTAAAGCATGGCAATGCTTAGCTTGTAGAGCATAGCAAGTGTTTACCACAATGTTGTAGCTAGGCATGTTTGAAAGTAGTAAAAACATGTGATGGCATAACAATAGCTCTAATAGCGAGAGCATGTATCGAGATATAGTATTTTTCTTATCTTGTGCCGATTTGGAGGAGCGCGTGGATTATGGCCGCCTAACCAAATGAGCAATTGAGCTAACTGAGTTCGACATCAAGTTCAAACCAAGAACCGCCATGAAAGGGCAGGCCGTGGCAAACTTCATTGTGAAAATGACCCCAGAGGAAGACGCTTGTAGAATCCCGCCAAAAGAGGCATGCGAAGGAACACTCGTTGGTATTGACCAACAAACTTTTGAGTGGAAAATCTCCACGTAGACGGATCCGCTTACTCCAAGGTCAGAGGGTAATTTGATGCTAATTGCAACTAACGCATAATAAAAACATGCATGGTCATCAAAGAAATGTGTAAATATTTAGACCCAAAGTATCGTACCACAGGGATTAGTGGCTAACCACAATCCTTGGGTAATCGTTAATAAATCACTAATGCAAACACAAGGAAAATGAAAAATAAGATAAAGGAAAATGCTACTCTAAGGCACCAACTCTTAGCAATGCTCACCCTCGGTTCGCACCAAAGCTTAATCAATACTAATGCCTAATGATGACTGTTCATAATGAGCCGAAATTGTCACTGAGAATTGATTTTGAATTTTTAGTAACTAAATGCAAGAAACTTGTAACTACCGACTAAACAAGATAAATGAAAGAAAAGTAAGGAATGAATATAAAATGGGGATTGGTAGCTAGGGATGGATCATAACCTTAATTCAATGTTGTAGATGCTAACTTAATCGACATGCAATTTCATAAAGATGGTAGAAACCGTACCCAAGGCTTTTCAAGGCTCAAGGGCCAAAATTCCTTTCATGGTATTCCTACTTAGGTTCAAGGGCCGTAGGAACTCACTCGACATGAGTTTGAGCTGGTTCAAAGATCATTAACTCATGTCAAGAGGCTTAGAGGTCATGGAATTAGGCTACCAAGCCCATCATGACCGTGATCAAGCTAGTCATGTATTGAACCATGCTTGTGTTACCACGAATATTAATTGGAGATTGTATCTCTAAAATATAAGGATATCATCCCCTAAATTTTAATCTAGAAATATCAAAACACATACTCAAGAGTTGACAATTCCTAAGCATGCATTCTAAACAATTATCACATAACACAAACATCCAAATATTATCAAATTGCATATATAAATTAAACTAAGCATCTATTACATCAAAATTAGGAGGCCACGATGAGTGCGCCGCCACTGTTCAGCCTTCACCCTCAATTCCAAGATAAGCCATCCCAAAACTTAACGCCAAAACAACAATCAAAAACCCCGAGCAAACAGCATCCACGATCGATCCCCAAAGCTCCTGTAACTGCACCCGTCCGGCAACAACCCCTAATTGAGAACGGGTGCCGCCAGACAAGCATCAAACTCACAAGCCTTAGATGCAGTCGAAGCCCAGATTTGTCGGAGCTCCACTCTTTTTGGTTTTTTGAGGTTATATGACGACCT
>NC_020496.1:33676693-33683640 GCF_000184155.1 Fragaria vesca subsp. vesca | reverse complement strand
AAATCATTAAAACTACATCAAACTTTTGAAAGTCTTAACGATCACCAAATCATATGAAATTTTGTAGATGTGATCTACTCATATAGACCTAAGATATGAACGGTGGAGATGTAAAAATTCAATTGGGAAGTGGTGTAATGCCCTATCCCTAGAAAGTGGCCAAAAATAGGGATCCCTCAATGGAAGGGGGTTGTATATATGTATGTATGTATATAAGTGTTCAACCTCATTCGGCCTCTGCTCTCTTTGTGGTCATCCTCCTCTTTTCTGTTCCTCCTTGCAAGCACCACTCCACTTAGATTAGAAGATCAGAACCACTACAATAATAATGTTAGAAGGTAGAGTTGTCGTTCATATAGGAGAAGACTTGGAGAAATCAGTTACCAAGAAGCAGGAGGTGGAGATTCCTATCGAGGTGGCATCCGATCTTATCCTATCTAGAATTGAATTCTGACCTGTTTGCATAGTAATATAAATACCAGGTTTTGTTCTCTTATTTTTCATTGAGTTTTCCTATCTCTAGTGTTTACAAAAAGAAAAGAAATAGTGAGGGAAGGAAAATTTTCTGAGAACAAGAGAGTATCTGAAAATCATAGCTTTTGAATTGAGGTAGGGAGATCTCGGGAACCTCTATTTAATTTATTGTGTTTTGTTTGCTGGTATTCTATATGTGTTTTGTTTGTTGTTTGCTGTTTTGAAGCTATGTGTAATTGTTGTGTTTCTGGCTGATGTTTTGTTATATATGATTTTGTTTATGAAACTTGATTGTGGAATTATTGATAAGGTGTTATTTGTGATATATTCTTAGTTAATCAACATGTTCATGAATATAAAATAGAGACAGGAGATTGGTGAATTTGGGAATGAAATTTGTGGGAGAATACTTTTGTGTAGTTGAGCTTAATTCGTAAGGACCAAGTATGGCTGTACGATTTTGGTGATCGACATTAAGCAAGAGGACTAACAAAAAGGGAAACATGGTTTGGGTGAAGGGGTTATTATTGAAGGGATCATTGCATTCATGCATTGTTATGGTTGACATCTGTTGTTTAAAGAGGACTAGCCTCCTACTGAGCGTTGCTCACCCTTAAGAATATATTGTGCAGGTATTGAACATAAAGTTTAAGTTTCTCTATTTGAAGAGCTTTGTGCATGATGTGATGAAAGTGTGTGGCTTGTCTCTTTAATTTTCTGTATAGAATAAGAGCAAAAGGTTGCCAGTTTGTGGTTTTGCCTTTTAAGTTTATGTTTTAATTTTAGTTGGAATAATGAACTTTCAAGAATTCTGTATTGAAATCTATTTGTAACTTTGCTGCAATATAAGTTTATTCTTTCTCTTAATCCATGGTATGCTCAATGAATTGGTTATGATTTTCAGTCAATTCCAAGGCCTTTGTTTGGTTTCATTATCCTCCAGCTTTTAGAGTTAGGTCTGTGTATTTAAACTCAAGGCAAAAACAAAACCTGCAAATTTGAAACATTGTGTCTGAAATTCTGCACCAGTTATCTTTCTTCTGAAAACCGTATAGTTTTGTTAGAAATTTGAAGTTGGTTTCTTCATAAGAGTTGTAGTAGAAATCTTAAGGTTCATTCCAGATTTTGAATCACTTGAAAACAATTTCTGTAGATTAAGTTATGATTTTTCAAAGTTTAGGGTCTTCATCAGGAAATTCTGCAGATTTGTATTTTTCTGAAATTTTGGACCAGTTACCTTCTTTCGAAAAACTGTACAAATTGGTTAGTTGTTTCCACTTGACATCTTCATGAAAGTTAGAACAGAGACCTTAATGATCGTTTCAAAACTAGAATCTCTTGAAAATAAGTTTTTAAAATTAGTTATGATTTTTCAAAGTTATAGCTCAGTTGCATATTTTTCTGAAAACCTCAAATTATCTTTGGTTTGTATTTCCATTTTATTTTTATTTTCCAGTCACACCTTCAACTCAAGAAAAAAAAACATCCGGGGGTCAGGGTGTGACAGGTTAGGCTCTCTTATTATCACATCAACAACACATTTGGTACACAGGACTACCATAGCTAGGCTTAATTCTTAATGGAGTCCTACACTCATTAAGCCTAGTTTATTCTTATATTAGACTTGACCCATGTTTCTTGCTATATTGGAGTCCTACACTCCTCAAACAAAAGAAAGTAGAATAATCAGAAGAGCACCAACATAAGAGAAAACACAAAGACAGAGTTGAAACCCATATTCTAATCTCCAAAGCTGATCACAATTCAAACCCAAAAATTTAAACGCAAAAGAAATAGCATCATCAATTTCACCAACAACATCACCAACAACAAAATATCTAAACTCCCTATGCCAAAACACAATATAGTCACCATCTCCATTAGAGACACTACATGCAACCAACTGCATCAATTCCAAAACTAGATTGAAGAGAGCACAAAACATAAATGATAAAATTCGAATGCTTAGTAATTGTGTTATGGGTGTTATTACCAAATTAATGTTTCAAATTAATTGGGTGAAGTTCTATTCATTCAAGAACAACATTTTGAAACAAACGGATCCCTAATGGATCCGGCTCCTCTAAACTGAGGAGCATGTGAATTTAGTTAAAGTTCATAAAATCTACATTTTCTATCTAATCTAAGGGTTATAAAACATGACACATCACTCTTGGTTCATTTTAACATAACCTATGATTAACTTTGGTAAACTACCGTTAACTACATAAAAAATAATAATAATAATAAAGCAGAGGTTTTTATACATTTGCGCCCAATAAGAAGATAGTGAAGGATGTTGGTATATAGATGTAGCCCTGCATTTTCGGTTCTTCAATATGGGCATGGACTGTTGTTGATTTTATGCATTACGGGTTGTCAAGGAAGGATTTCGAAGAGGAATTGTAGCATGGACAGGTTAAAGATATGGCTTAGAAGAGAGATGCAGAGATTGAGATGTTCTTCTCACAGAGGCTTGGTTGGCAAGAAGTAATATGCAATTACCCAGATTGAGGCTTTATCGAGAATGAGCAGTTTGCTTATTACGTCACAGAACAATTTCCATCCTCAATGTCACCGCTAGATCTAATCGCCCTGTATTCTCGATATTGTACCGTCCTCAATGTCACAAAACAATTACCTAGAAATTTTGATAAAACTCAACTTGAACAATAAGCTGAATAGATATATTGTATTAGTCCAATTTCATACATGTGAGTAAATGAGTAATCACGTCACCAAAATCAACTAGAGTATTATATGGAATCTACATAGCAGTGGACTTAAAAGTATAAAAACCCTATGTTTTTTTTATGTATTTAACAGCAGTTTATCAAGTTAACCATAATTTAGGCTAAAACAATCCAAGAATGATGTGTCATGTTTTAAAACCCTTAAATTAGATAGAAAATATAGATTTTATTAACTTTAATTAAATTTACAAACTCCTCACTTTAGAGAAACCGAATCCGAAATGAAAAAAGAAAAACTTTTCTCTCAGTTTCTAAAGTTCACACAGCAATTCAAACACCTTACACGACAATACTCATTGATTGGCATAGAGACTGCGTCGATGAGGCAGTCGATGCAAGACTTCTATTTTGGGTGGCCCACAAATAAAGAGTCGATTAACCAATAGAAAGTTTGTCTGAAGTTCTTGAATCAAAGAAATGATTTTTTTATCGAAGATCTGTGAAGCAAAAACATTGACGCCATCTGATTTTTCAAGGATGGTGAGGAGGTCATTGACAGTGGAGCCGGGTCTGGTTAGGTGTGGGAGTAGCGGCGTCGCCAAGGAGGTTAGAGAATGAACGAATTGAAGGAAATTAGGGAAGAGGTGAACGAGTGAGACAAGACTTACGGAGACCCATGGTTTTTTGTGTCTCTCCATAAGGTGTTAGGGTACTTTTAGGAGTGTGTATGCTCATTTAAAATAGTCCTTGTAGTTATCAAATATGGGACAGCTATAATTAGACTATATAATCCTCCCTTATCCTGTGTATTAAACGCAGCTAGTGTATAAACTAGACCTATTCGATTAGATTTAATTATTTGTGAGAAAATAAAAATTCCAAAAAAAAAAAAAGGAAATTTCATATTTATTGATTTTATTTGTTACTAGCCTTCCGAAATGACAACGCTCGCGTGTGCGTTTTTTTCTCTTTTAACATTAGTTAACTATATTTATTTATCAATGCACTATTGTATCATTTGACATATAATAATCGTTCTTAGTAACATTCAAAAAGCAGTAAAAAAACATTCAAATCTTCGGCAAAAGAAGTTATTTGTAAGGGTCGCGTGCGGTTAGCCTCAATTTTATTTACAATCTTGTTTTCATATTAGTGTGGAAAGAGAACTAAGCAAGCTATAACCATTTGGCAAGTCTTAACCCTTAGTGTCTCCACGATTCAAACTACTAAAGGGATCTAAATCATTGAGTAAGTGCGAAATCAAATACAAAAAATATTAAAGAACAAATTACAATATTTTCATAAAGACAACTAAGCTATAACAATTTAGCAAGTTAACCCTTGGTGTCTCCACTGTTCAAACTACTAACAGAACTGAATCATTGAGTAAGTGCCAAATCAAATACATAAAATATTAAAGATCAAATACAATCAATGGTAAACGCTTCGTAGTGAAATAATTGATAGCCGATTTGATAAAAATAAATCTACTGCGTTTATTTCATAGCCTAACAGATATTCGCTTCTCTCTTCTTCTCCACGTTTCTGTCTTCATTTGCTTAAATAGACAACATCCATTTCATAGCCTAATAGTTATATATCCACTTCTCTTCTCTACGTTCCTCAGTCTTCATTTGGCTTCAACATTGCAATCACACTTTTTTTTTACTTTTGCACAATGAATAATCTAAAGTAAATGATCTTAATTTTGATCATAATTGAGCTTTTTATAATGATGCATTGCCTCCATAGATGCTTTAGAAAAGCAAATGAGGTCTACTTCTATACGTCTTTCCTTCCTCTCTCTTTCTCGCTCCTTCAGCAACTATAAGTACGTAACTTGGTGATCGATTAGCATATCTTGCAAGTTCTGAAGACACAGTCTAACAAAAAAACAAAAAACAAACAAACAAACAATTTTGATATGAGTATATCTTTAGACAGAACGGGAGACAAACCAAAATAGCCTTCTCTTGTAGGAAATCCAAGGAATCTAGAATCTTGATGAACCAACCAAGAAGTTAGAACTTAGAAAGATACATTTAAAAGTTACAGTTATCATGGAGGAAAAAAGTAGTTTGTTTGTACAATAATCAGGGATACATACATGAATCTGTTCCTTTCTTTATGAAAAATTACATGAATTTGTTTATTATCAAAAGTTTCACCACAATTGCAATATTTGAGATCTCTTTGGGAGAGCAACCGTTTCAAAAGTAAAAAAGAACCAAACCAATGGATATCATATGGGAAACAAAATTTGACAGTGGAGAAGAGAAAAGGAGAAGAAAAGTTACCTAGACAAAAAAGAAGTTAACCATCTCTTCCACATATATACCTGCAAAATTCAGAAAAAAAACTATAGTAGAAAGTAGATAGCAGTTGTGCAATTGCAAAGCCAAGAACACTTGTGCAATTGCAAAGCCAAGAACACATATTGAGACATCAAATTTGCAGGAACATACATGGAATCCGAGTTCAATACCCTAATTATCCAAAAATCAAAGAGAAAAACAAAATCAAACTGGGTACCAAATGAAAAAAAAAAACCCACAGTCATACAACTGTAGTATCTAAAGTAACAAATACAAACTACCAATAAAGGATACATGTAGATAAGCATCATGTAGTCTTCTAAATTGAACTGAGCCTCTAGCAATCCCTCTACAATCTTCTTAAACTTGGTGATCCCCTCCTGCATATAGTATCATCCTTCGAGTTCGAACTGTAACTTTATCAACATGAAACAAAACTAAATCAAATCTAAATCCAATGAACAATTGTACAAAAACATACCCGAATTCTTTGTTTTCTCTTTCAAGTGTTGCCTCTTTCTGGATTTGTTCTTCTTCTGTATAAACTGATAAGATAAAGAGAGGGATGAAACTGTTTCTCTACTGAGAACTCCCACGAATGACCACATTTTCTTTCAAACGACAGTTTTTCATACTGTGGAAGTTATTCACTTTTACCCCAAACAGTTATCTTCTTGAATTATCCAATTTATACTTTGTTTCTGTTTTTTCTTTTTACCATTTTGTCCATGAAATATACAATTTTCTTATTAACACAGTTTAATCGAGGAAAGGCGTTTTAAGGATTTTTGAAAATTTAACCAAATAACAGTTTTATAAAGTAAATTACTTTAATTAATAGAGATAGCCTAGCACATAGTACCACCCCACAGTTTGCCTGTGTTGTTGTGCTGCACACAAGGCAAGGCCCTAAGCATCGCACGTCGATCCGCACCGTCTCAGTTGTTACCTTGTCCTCCTCCTTTCCCATTCCCTCCAGGGGCATTATCGTCCGTAACAAAATATCAGAATCCCGATGCCCCGGGTCCCATCACAGGGCCTCGCACGTGATCCCCACAGATATACTTTTTCACTTGCGCAGGTCGGGCAAGTGTACGAGGAACCAGCCAACCTGCACCGTCTAACTCTGTTCGCGAAAGAAACGGACGGCCAGGATCGCATCTTCGATTCAGTTGAGAGCAGGAGGCAGACCATGGATCGTGTCACGCAAAGCTAGCAGAAACAACTCGGACCTCCAATCACTCCCCGCCACGTCCATACAATCTGTGGTCCCCTTATCTGGCCCACGATTTTTATTATATTTATATTTTCGAGATTTCGGGGGAGGGAAGCCACAGCTTAAATAGGAGTGGCCTCAGCTTCATTTTTCCTTAAGGGCCTGGCGCTTCATAAAACAGCCACTGCCTTCACAGAGAGAGAGAGAGAGAGAGAGAGAGAGAGAGAGAGAGAGAGAGAGAGAGAGAGA
>NC_020496.1:33670018-33676355 GCF_000184155.1 Fragaria vesca subsp. vesca | reverse complement strand
GAGGAGAGAGAGAGAAGAGCTTCTCTTTCAGGTAACCTTCTTCCCCTCCTTCACTTTATTGTTCTTCCTCCTTTTGATTCTATCTATATGATTTTGATGATTGTATATGGGAGATTATTAGCCACATTTTGTGCTTCATGATTGCATGTCATGCAATTATTCAAGTCCCGGCTCAGGTTTATATTCCGGTAGCGTAATCTCGGCTAGATCTAGGCTATACGGTTTTGTTCTTGGAGATTCCGATTATTTATCCGTCTTTTCGTCCTGATTTTTGGAAACAATAGATTATTATTTTCGATCTCACGGGCGATATGAGGTTGATTATTATAATGCAACTTGTGCCACTTTGTTTTTCTGATTGATTTTATAGGATTTTAAGTCGGATCTGACTCATATAGTCTGGATCTTTTGTCGTGTTCTTTGATTTGGTTCGAAGATGGGCCGCCACGTGAGTCCTATCTGTCGTCATATTCAACCTCCTCTAATTCTTTCTGGAAAATAAATTTAGTCTCCAAAATTAAAGAGATTCTTTCTGCTATGAATTTGCAATGCCTTTCTAGTCCTGAATAAACGGGTTGTTTAAATCTCCTTGATAGAATTCCGGTAGGTGTAGAATATCAAAAACATTGCCACCTTTGTAAGTCTTCATGGTTGTCTTCCGTGAGAATAGAGTTCTGAGGATTTTCTGGCCTTTCGTTGCATCTTGAACAGTTACATGTCTTTAGAAAAGGACAAAGGAAGCTCGAGTTATTTGTGTGTGCTTTTTTAGGGTAAGGTAGCTCTCAATTTAAGGGAAGTAATTGACGCGTAATTAGGTGTTGTTCCAAATTTAGAACACTAACACGATACTTGGTGAACAATATTTTGGATTATTATGGCATGTATAGCTCAATTAATCTAGATATTTTGAGTTTTGACAAGTCGGTACGTTCGGCGGTTTTGGCAGCCTGTTGTACACATTGGAATAATTTGTCAAAATCAGGAATAGGTGGGCTAGTGACTTAGCTTTGATTTGGCCATGATATTAGGACTCAGACAATTCTCTTTTCAACTTGCTTCAGTTTCGTATTAAACTTTTGTTTGCAGAAAGCTTTTCTCCTTTCTTTTTTCTTGCTTTTCATTTAAACTAAGAAAAAGATGTTTGTGATTTTCAGTATTTTATTTCATTTTTGAGCCTTTTTTTCCCAGTATTTTCGGTTCCGTGCACCTCAAATTAGCATGTCGCTTGGAGAAGTTAAGGTCGTGGGTCCTAATTATGAATATCAAAGAAATTATTAGAATTGTTCCCTACTTTGTTGAGTGGTGCTATCATGATAAGTATTTTTTTTTTTGGGTAGAAAACTATTACATTAAGAACAGAAACAAAGCAATGGTCAAAAGGCTACAAGCAAAAGTGCAAAACAAGAAAAAGAAAAACAGAGAGCTGGCTTCCAGCTCTTATTTACAACACTAAGCTCTTATCATGATAAGTACTTGTTAATAACTTCATGTGTGATTATGGCCGGAAATTGACTGCCATTGCTTAAAACTTCAAATAGTAAAGGGCGGCCACTTGAACATAACCACCCTATGTTTGATTGGTTTGGCCATTGATGGAGACCTCATATAGTATGCACGTTTGTTTGGCTTGTATTGAATATCATGGGTTCAGTTAATGATGACGGCAACAATATCATGTGGGCATTCCGGGCTGAAGTGGTCAACGTAATCAACTATGAAACCTTGAGTACTGTTGGTAGTCAATTTTCTCAGCTGTGTTGATAGGATTTCGGACTGTCCCAAACTACTATTTAAGAATTTAATTCATGAATCTGCAGTTATGAAAACTGTTTAGAAAAGTGGAAATTGAAGAAACCCACTGGTATCAACTTGTGTGTTGCCGTCTCAGATAATAGTAAATATGTAATGCTGGAATTTTGTCCGTACTTCTTCACCATAATTTGTTGAGTTGCTGTGAGCACTGGTCCTCCAGTTGTTGAGTGTATTCTTCTGGATATTCCACTTGCCCCTATATTCGTTTCAATTCGTTTTTTTTTTTTTTTGAGTGGTTTGCATTTAAAGGCTTGAAGCTCCCCAATATGATGGGGTCAAGTATTGCAACTTTTGCTGGCTTTCCTTGGCGTTTTTCCATCCATCCAAGAGGGAAATCCAACTAGCAGTAGTCACTGTCAGGGTCTAAATAGGAAAACTAGTGTGGCGAGGAATAGAATAGCGAGCAAGTAGAATCAAGTTTAAACTAGTAGAGGTTACAAATTGTTCGGAATTGTTCTATTTATTTATTGTATTTAAACAATTTTGCGATCTCTTTTTTATTTCACTCTGTTGAATTTAGATTTCAAGGATTGGGTAAATCTTGTTAATAGGATTTTAGAAGCTGAGACTTTTCTGCTGTTACCTTGTTAGCTATAAACACGTATTGAATTTGTTTCACCCTTAATTTTTTGGCAGGTTTTGGAACAATGGGTGCCGGTGGAAGAATGTCTGCACCCCCAACTCGCAAGAGTGCAGAAACTGACAACATCAAGCGAGTGCCACACTTGAAACCTCCATTCACTCTCGGCCAAGTCAAGAAAGCCATCCCACCTCACTGTTTCCAGCGCTCCGTCATCCACTCCTTCTCCTATATTGTCTACGACTTCGCCATCGCCTCCATCTTTTATTACATTGCTTCAAATTACATCAACAACCTCTCAGCACCTCTCTCTTTCTTGGCATGGCCAATTTACTGGGCTCTTCAGGGCTGTGTCCTAACTGGTGTCTGGGTCATTGCACACGAGTGCGGTCACCATGCCTTTAGCGATTATCAATGGCTTGATGACACAGTTGGCCTGATCCTTCACTCCTTTCTTCTTGTCCCCTACTTCTCTTGGAAGTATAGCCATCGCCGCCACCATTCTAACACAGGTTCCCTTGAGCGAGATGAAGTCTTTGTCCCGAAACAGAAGTCTGCAATGGGATGGTGGTCCAAATACCTTAACAACCCACCAGGCAGAGTCCTTACTCTTGCTATCACACTCACTCTTGGCTGGCCTTTGTATCTGGCATTCAATGTCTCTGGAAGGCCCTATGACGGCTTTGCTTGCCACTACCATCCATATGGCCCGATCTACTCTGACCGTGAACGTCTGCAGATTTACATTTCGGATGCTGGTGTTCTTGCAGTCTGCTACGGGCTTTACCGTCTTGCTGTTGCAAAAGGGCTTGCCTGGGTCCTGTGCTTCTATGGAGGTCCCTTGTTGGTGGTGAACGCGTTTTTGGTCTTGATCACATTCTTGCAGCACACCCACCCTTCATTGCCGCACTACGATTCATCCGAATGGGACTGGTTGAGAGGAGCCTTGGCAACTGTTGACAGAGACTATGGGATCTTGAACAAGGTCTTCCATAACATCACCGACACTCATGTCGCTCACCATTTGTTCTCAACCATGCCACATTATCATGCAATGGAGGCCACAAAGGCAATCAAGCCAATATTGGGTGATTATTATCAGTTCGATGGAACCCCGTTTTACAAGGCGATGTGGAGGGAAGCCAAGGAGTGCATCTATGTTGAGCCTGATGAAGTTGATAAGAAAGGTGTCTTCTGGTACAAGAATAAGCTGTGATCGATCTAATAAATGTTGTCGAACATGCATGTTTGGAAGCTTTAGAGTCTCTAGTCATTGGACCTGAGCTTCCCTGTCCTGTTAATGTAGGTTCCTTTATGCTGTGTTGAACTACTTATCATAATAGTCGTGTGTTTTCCAATAATCCTTATGAGCCGTAATGTTATTTCAGGAACTAGGTTTATAAGCTATGATCTGGCTCATGTTCTTGTCATCGATGTAGTTTGTTTGTGAAGTATAACCAGTAGGACGCCTAATCCCAAACGGAACTTGCTTGTCGATGTATATTTGGAAATCCGGTGAATACAAGCAAGACAATGGTGTTGCCGTGTTGGTATGACCATGAGTATGAGAGAGATTGCTTGAATTTATAACTCGAGGATAACTTTATACTGTTTCTTAGTATTCACCCACAACTTAGAAACTATTACTTCAGAGTTTGTATCAGAGACGAAACACTCGAGTGATCAAAAAGGATAAATGAAAAAACAGTCGAGCTCGCATGTTTGATTAGGGCCTCAGCTGCGACACAAATATCCATCCCCGTTTACAAAGGCCCACAACATATGTAACCACATTTAGTCATGGGTCACGTGGCTGAGCCCAATACTAATGAAGTTCCTGTGATTCAATCAGTTCGTATCTGAACTTCGGAAACGATCACCTTACTTCACAGAATTAAAAATAAAGAAAGATGAAAATTTGATGCTTTCCATAACTGAGATCGAGCATGTGTCATATAAATGACTTCATATAAAGGTGTAAAATTGGCAGTCTATTCTTTGTGTTGTTGTTGTTTCAAGTGTTGAAAAAAACATTGTCAATCTATAACTAATCAAAAATAAGGGTGATGCGCTAGATGGACATTTTTTTTTTTTTGGGTTATCACCTGTATTATAAACTATGTGACAGCTAATGAGCAAAGCCTGAGTACCTTCTATGAAAATCAGAGCACTTGTACCATGCATACATTAGTCATTGAATGCCTAATGTGTAACATCGATCCTAACCTGAGACGTTGTTGCATGTGTAAGATTGAATGCCTTGCTAATAGATCAGACATAATCAAATGGATTGATCAGTTAATTTGTTTCTGCCAAGCATAGCGTAGTGATCGACTGTGGGTCTAAATTAGTTCTAGTATTACACATGAGCTAGCTTTTATTCAAATGTAAGTACCTAGATAAGCACTCAGAGGCCAGGCATATGAACAGTGCAAGCTGCTTGCACGTCCTTTACTATATAGGGAAATACGAATCATATTCAAGGAAGGCTTTATATATTCACTGTCGTGGTCTTTGGGTTGGTAAAAAACCACGAGGTGTGAACAAGTACCAGTTAAACGCATTGAGTTTGACCAATGTATATATCTATCTACCATTAGCTACATAAAAAAGTAATTAAGGTAGTAGTACGTCGTGAAGCCTCTATTCTTTCTTCGTCAATCATCTGATCTGATCATCATGCTAAACTTGCATTACCTCATGCCAACTTACTTCTTCTTCTCTATTTATTTTGACATTCAAACTTTAGACATCGGCTGATGTCCATATCCTATATATAGGATATATATCCCTATATATTAACGTACTGCTACAAGTTGAAAATTGTGTGTTTAAGAAAAATTAGACCGAATAATTTTGGACAAAATATTATTTACTTGCTGCTGGAACTTGGAACGTATATATTACAGAAGAGAAGCCAAGGGACAACGTACTTGTATGAGTTGTGAGACTTTTTCAAAAGACGATTGCAAAGCTTTTACCAAATTAACATGCAGTACGTCCTGCTTAAATTAACAATTAAGCAGCGGGGACAAACTGGCCCTTATCGTATCAAAGAGTATGACTTACGATCAAGGAAGTGGGATGTGTTCTTCGTCGACTTGATCTCGATCGATCCGTTTGAATATCGATCTATATCATCAGCAAGTCTACGAGGATTGATTTTCCAGTGCAGGTATTTGGATTATTACAGCTAATTAGTTTATTCGTACTAAGTAAGAAAAATGGCGATCATAAGTAGTAGAAGTAATAAAATCAGCTTTGGACCACCACATGATCGATCCTGAAAGCAACTGATAACAGATGGAGAGACTTACAAAAGCGAGCTCTAAACGTACACTACTGCAATGTCTACTACTGATTCTTAATTTCTCTGAACTGGTCCAAGATTCTGAAAAACTTGCATCATCGATCACACATCTAAATTAAGGAAACAGTAAAAGTAAAACAATGCATGTATCTCATGTATGTATGTTAATTGATAATACGTATTCGATGCTGTACGTAGTCAAAAAATAGGAATTGATCTTCTCGATCGTGCTGTAAATTAGGTAAACAGATATATAGCTAGATTATGCTCCTGAATTAGTCTCTTTCGTATCTTCTTGGATAGAGATACATGCTGATGTTTTTAGATATATCTATCTATCTAGTAATTAAACTGGTGATTAACCAGAGATACATACGTAATTAGAATTTGATAGTTCTCTTATTAAAAGAATGTCAGGTTTTAATTAGAGCTTGATGATCGATTTGATGAATTTTGAATCTCCACTAGGCATACATGCTAATTATCTTCTGTGATATATATATGCTCCTCACGTAGCTAGGCTTGACTTGGGTTTCGGTCTTCTGTGATATATACCGCAATATTGTCCCCTCTCGCATCCGAAAGATATATATATATATATATATATATATATATATATATATATAGTAGTATAA
>NC_020496.1:33625300-33667877 GCF_000184155.1 Fragaria vesca subsp. vesca | reverse complement strand
GTTTCTCTCACCAATGATGTTGTTGCAGAACCTACGTGTTACAGTAAAGCTGCCAAAGATGCAAACTGGCGCTTAGCAATGGAAGAAGAATTTCGTGCTTTACAAAAGAATGAAACTTGGGACTTGGTTCCATCTACATCATCCATGAATGTCTTGCCCAACAAGTGGATATTCAAACTCAAAAGGAAAGCAGATGGCAGTATTGAACGCTATAAGGCTCGACTGGTTGCTAATGGTTTTCATCAACAAGAGGGCATTGATTTCTCTGAAACGTTCAGTCCCGTGGTGAAGCACTCAACCATCCGTTTAATTCTTGCTCTTGCTGTTACCAATGGTTGGCATGTTCGACAACTTGATGTGCACAATGCATTTCTACATGGACACTTGACAGAGGAAGTTTACATGAAACAACCTCCTGGCTTTACTGATCTGAACTTTCCCAATCATGTTTGCAGATTAAAACGCTCCCTCTATGGCCTCAAACAGGCACCGAGGGCTTGGTTTCAGTATTTTGCCGAATACTTGGAAAGCTTGGGGTTCTTGGAGTCTCTCTCCGACTATTCTATGTTTACATATGCACAAAATGGCATTTTTCTTATTCTGCTTATTTATGTGGATGATATATTGATCACCGGCAACAGCAGCAGTCACTTATCTCAACTTATATCTGAGCTAGGCAAAATGTTCTCCATGAAGATCTTGGTCGCATACACTACTTCCTTGGTGTTGAAGCTACTTATGATGGCTCTTCTCTCTACTTGACTCAGAAAAAGTATATTGTGGATTTACTTACTCGAACAAAGATGCTTGAAGCCAATCCTTGTGCAACTCCATCTGCAACTGGTCAGAAATTAAGCCTTCACTCTGGAACACCACTCATTGATCCTACTGAGTATCGACACGTGGTTGGAGCTCTCCAGTACCTCACACTCACAAGGCCAGATATATCTTACTCGGTCAATCAGGTTTGTAAATTCATGCATTCTCCAACCAATATCCACTGGATTGCTGTTAAACGCATTCTGCGTTATCTCAAGTTCTCAGTCAATTATGGCCTTAAATATCAGCCTGGTTCTTTGTTTATAAGTGCCTACTCTGATGCCGACTATGCTGGAGATCCGGATAATCGTCAATCTACTGGCGGCTATTGTGTGTATCTTGGCTCGAACCTCATTTCATGGAGCTCCAAGACTCATCGTACTGTGTCCCGCTCGAGTGCCGAAGCAGAGTAGCGACAACTTGCCTTTACTGCTGCAGAAATTTCTTGGTTAAGGTCCATGTTTTGTGATCTTAATCTATTCTTACAGTGCCCCAAAATTTGGTGTGATAACTTATCAGCTATTGTCATTGCATCCAATCCAGTTTTCCATGCCAGGACGAAGCATGTAGAAGTTGATTATCATTATGTCAGAGAGAAGGTTGTGAATAAAGAGTTGCAAGTTCTTTTCGTTCCTACTGCTGATCAAGTTGCTGACATCTTTACAAAAGGTTTGTCTGCCTCTCGTTTTCATTTTTTGGTCTCCAAGCTTCCTGTTCTTCCCAGACCACTCAGCTTGCGGGGGAATGATAAGCCAAACCTAACAGAATTAAGAGATCATGATGATTCCAGTTCAGATAGGAACAGCTAGTTCCCTAGATTCTCTAATCTCTAGATATGCTATGTATATCCCATGTATCACAAACGATAGAGTTCTGTTTGTATTTGTTGTTATCTCAAGTACATGAGATGTTTATCTTGTAAACAACTGATCTGTATAAATAAAACACAGTGTCAGGCTAGTGTTCAAGCCTTGACATTTACCAAAATATTCTTCTCTCTGTTAGTTCGTTTATATAGTACCTACGTTGCGGATCGATAATCAAAGAGATGTTGAAATCTTGTAACACTTGAAAATATACTAATTAATCAACCACTTCGATCGATCTATATATAGCTGCAGATTAAGTAATTTTTATACATGCGCGCGCAAGTAAGAAATTAGAAATGGAAAAGACCCGCCATCTAAAGAGCGAGGAATTTAAATTAGAAAGAAGAGTCAATCTTGTGGGGCGACTTGGACAATGAATTTGGGTTTGGATTACAGGGTTTCATCATATATATTCATATCAGAAAGCCAATAATTTTCCGAGGATTTTACCTGAATTGGTAGTTGGAAGCGTCTAGCTAGCTAGCTGAAACCACAAGTGTAATACGTGCGAGTAGTACCATATATATCAGATCGAAGAAGGATCTTTATTATGTGTACGTGCATGCCACAATATATATTCATGTGTAAACATATATACACTGCAGCTAGCTAGCTAGCTAGCTCTTCAAAACAAAAACACCAGCAGGCTAGGGGCAATTTTTCGTTTGCTAAAATAATGCATGTAAAACCAGCAAAGATGCCTTCTCAAAGAAAAAAAAGAAGAAGTAGAAGCCAGCGAAGACCCAGTTAGCTATGAGTACTGGATCGTCGAGTGCAGTCGTGAGTGCCGCTCATCCCATGGAAGAGAAGGACGAGGACGACGACGTCAAGGCACTCGCTCTCCCGCACGTCGACGCGCCGTGGGCCACTGGGCCGGCACGAGACCCGTGTGCACTCACTCTCTCCCAGAGATGATGACGCAACACACATACACATGCATGCACGAGCACAACCTTCATCACATTCACATGCACATCGACGGTTAAAGTTTCTCTCAGAAAACCAGAATCTCCGATCCAGCCGTACATAATTCTTGCATTTAGTTGCCTTTAACCTTTTAATCTGCCGGCTAACACGTACTTGTTCTCATCGGAAAAACTAAGATAGTTTCTTTCTTTTTCAAGAACAAGTGAGAATTATAACGACTAATTTCAAAAGTGTCGAAGTGAAAAACTTGGATAGCAGCTAAAGGAAGAACAGTGGAGAATAATGATACCCAATATTTACCAGGCTAATAGTAAAATGCTTAGTTTCCACCAACTATCCAATTTAACAATATATAATATATAGACAATTTATATAAGGAACTGAAATTTACACGTCTAATTTTACAATCCACACTTTTACTTTGTTTTTTTTTTTTAGTAATAATCGAACATACAATGTTACAATTGGCCTAGATAGAATTCGAAGTTAAGATTTAATTATTGTTTTTCTCTCTAGTACTTCTCCCACTGAATAAATAGTGAAGCCAGTTATATATAACATATAGACTTATACATGTATATGGGAAATCATGATCAGCATGATGTAATTATGACGAAGACAAGAAATACAAATAAAGTTGGTAATTATGTTCCCAATAGAAGTAAAGGAAAATTTGAGTTGTCAAAAGCATGACTACCTTTTCTGCATGCATATAGGGGACGAACTATGATGATCATGTAAAAGGAGAGAAAGTGAAACTGGTCGATTATATGGTATGGCAGTTATACCAATTCTACAAGAACCAGTCGTGTGCCATGTGACCACCCCTAACCAAATATATATTCCATTGATGAATAATGCAACCTTATATGGGACACTAATTAGGTTAAAACATAGTCAACTAATTATTCATACGAGACACTAAGTTAGTGTTTAAGAATGATCCAAGTTGGTGTGCATGTGTTTAATTAGTATCGAAAGCTCCATTAGTGAGTACGGTCTATTTTTCTTAAAACCGGCCTCTTTCAACTAGTTATGAGATAAGAGCTTAGTGACAAATCATTTAAATAATCAATTAATGATACAAAATCAAACGTAAATATTCAACTCCTGTTTTTTGGTTCAACCTTTCTATGACTCTTTCAAAATCTAGAGGCTAGGACATTGATTCTTTAGCTTGTCGAGTTATCTTTCATTTTACGGCTAGACATATCTCTCGGTATGGGTTTCCGGCTTCGCAATGATTACTTAGGATCGGAGTACAATTTGCGCTCAAAATATGTAACCCTTTGTATATGCACTCTTTGAAGCTAATTCTCAATCTCAAAAATTTAACTATCTATTTGATTCTTCAAAATAACGAGTGGCATACAACTTCAAAAAGAGTTTCATTTTCTTTATTAAATGAAAAGGGTGAACCACATACCACGCTTGAAGTTGCTGTATAACCCTTCGTACCATTTTGCAAACTGAATTCAACTTGTATGCAAAAGAGATTATGTCCCAATTTTGGTATCATGTAAAGGTAAGTTAATTACAACAAATTGGGAGGACTAAACAGCTAAAAATCATTGTAACAGTAAGAGTCGGTGTTAAACGCGGGATTAAGTACGGCTGTCGTACAATATTGTGGAAAGGCCCAATGGGCGCATGACATTTGGTTGCTTCCAACGACACGGCATTTTGTTGGAATAGTTTAGCACCATCATTACAGATTTGCCCTCCATCATTGCCTACCATGATTTCTCAACTGATACCCTGATGGATATTGGGGAGCATGATCTTTTCCAAATTAATATTCCTCATATTTAACTACAGTTAATAGAGTGGTAACATGGATGATCAAGCAATCTGAACACGATTTGAATCTACAAAATGAATATGTTTCCATTGTCCATGCACCAAACATTAAAATGACTAATAAAGACATAAGACTCAACATCCAAACTAGACCCAAGCCATATATCTAGATTAGAAAGCCACCGGAAACCCAAACTCAGATCAATATTGATCGACGGAAGGTATCCCACTCAATAGATTTATTTTACCTTCAAATATGCCGCAATGGTTACTAAGTAAATTTTGATTCGGATGCTCACCTATGACTTGTATTTTACCACGTTGTTTTCTTATTAGATTTATAATTGAAAAGAATTACGCTAAACTAATATCATTGGCAAAATTGCACCTCTCTCCTTGTTCCAATAATAAAAAGTGTTACTTTTCATCAAGGTTCTAAAAAACGTTGGGTGCTAGTCGGGCGGATAGCGCCCAAAAGATTAATCGAGGATTAATCGGATTTTTATTTTTGTATTTATTTTATTTTTTAATAACAAATAATTATATAAATACAATTAAAATATGTATTATAATGTCTAAAAATAATTTTAAAAAAAACATATAACGCTGAAAATAATGAAAATATATAGCATACGTCCTTAAAGATGTACTAACAACAATGTTCTCAGAAAAATAAGAAATACAATTCAACATTAATTCAACAACAATGTCGTTGAAACAAGTAAGAAACGCAATTAAACATCAATGACCTTAGGAAAATCCGAAAGTAAAAAACACAATTCACCAACTAGGCAACAATGTCCAAATACAATTCAAATAAAGAAAAATACATTCTTGCAAGCCTACTCCTCCAATTCTTCTTCTCCACGTCCTTCAAGTACTTCTTCGGTATCGGAGTCAAACTCAAAATCCATAGTTTCTTCTTCCTCTTCATCTGAATCCATGGTTTTCACTTTTCAAATTTTTTTTTTCCACCTAGCCGCCTAGGTGGCTAAAAAACGGCCGGCCGCCTACACTAGACGATTTGCCTAAAATCGGGATGGCAACCATCTCCGGGAGCCTAGGCGGTGCCTAGGCCTTTTTTAGAACCTTTGCTTTTCACTGTCCTTAAATTATGAATTTACTGTATCAAATTTAAGCAAATTAATCAAACAAATTTGGTTGTTATTAACATAAAATTTTGAGATACATGTTTGTGATACCCACATGAATAGACCTGACAACAAATTTGTGTCATTGTGGTGAAAGAAGTCATTTTTAATATTTTTAGTTCTAATGAAGGTAGCTACTTCACTTGCAACATTTTCACAGGATTACCAACAAATTGTTGTCCACTCAATTATGTAAAACAAGTATAATAAGTTTGTTGTGGTAACAAATGTGGACATGTGGTATATACATATATGAAATTATTATAATCAAGAAAATAAGATAAAATCTAAACAATGAGTTAATGGTTTTTCATTGTCTTGCTTGTCATAGCGGCCACCGGGAGGTCTAGCCGTATAGTTCTTGGGGGTCAACCACATCAGACCTTAATAGCCAACACAAATGACTTGATATTTCATCTTCACAAACATACTATTGGTTAACTTTGTTTATGTTCTAGGATTTTCAAAATTTTCTTAGAGATCTTTTATTGTAAAAACTAAAAATAAAGCGAAAGTTATCAAAACTCAGTTTTAGTTACCACAAACCCAAGAGCTACCAATTCCACTTCAATAGGTTGGTAAACAAAATGACCACTATAAAATGATTCTACTTTGAAGTTTGAACCACCTATCTCTCTTCTGCTCTTCAAGAGCTCAAGCAAGATGTGGAGAAGAGGAGATTCATGCAATAGTTTCTGGTAAGAACTAACTGCTTACATTAATGCAATTGCAAATTGCAACTGGGTACCCTATAATCAATGGATAATAAGCCCTCCTTTAGTTATTGTCTACATGTTCCACCACATAGTTCCCACAACCCCAAATCTTTCAAGGCCATCTTACAAGTTTTGCACTAAACAAACAACACACATACAATTTGTATAACTATAATCAAGAAATACCAATTTGGGTAATGGGGGGACCATTTTGTTTCCATTGACAAAAGCATTTTTGCCAGACAAACCCCCTCTTTTATTTTTATTTTTGTTGAATCTTGTATGTATTATATTTTTCTGATTTGCCATCCAATTGATTAAGTGATTAATAGTTAATTAACATGTAACACCACCCCCTCAATGTTAATCCCTCCCCTTATATAAGTAAGCATCCCCTTCTCTCCCTTCTGAAAACAAATAGATATACACCAACTTCCACAAACCCCCAATCTCCCAATTCCCAACATTTCTCTCTCAAACTTTCCCTCACTACTTTTCTCATGGAGGAGATGATGATGAGCAAGAAACAAACTTGGGGAACAAGCTCAAATGCTTTGGCCGTTCACAGAGACTCGCAAACAATATCAAAACCAAAACCCAAAATCAGAATCATCCACATATTTGCACCCGAGATCATCAAGACCGACGTGGCCAATTTCCGGGAACTAGTCCAGAGACTCACCGGAAAGCCATCCGACAACGGTTGTAGCAACAAGAAGAAGAGGGCGCAAGGAGTTTCACGAAGAGCGTCGGAAGCTCATCATCAGAGAAGTGCATTCATGGCCGAGGCCAAGAAAATGGAGCTGCTGAGAAGTAACGGAGGCGGTTCCGGGTTCCGGGGTTTCGAGCAGCTTCAGAGATCGGAGAGAGTGATCAAGGAAGAAGAGATGATGTGGAATGCAGAGAAGTCAGGTGGGTTTTTGGAGAGGTTTGCAGATTTGGAAGGGTTTATCCAAGAGCTTGGTGAATATCCTATGCTGCCCAATTTGGAGTCTGCTTCTGCTGCTCCAAATTCTCACTTGCTGCATGGTTTTGAAGGCACCCAACTTGTTTAGCTTAGTAGTACCAGTAATTCATCACCATCATCATCAGAAGAAGAAGGAATGTAATGAATCTGAAATTGGGTTGTGCTTAATCTCTTGGGTTTTAAGTTTTTAACTTAACTCTAGTATTTGTGGTTCATTTTGCTGTGTAAATATAAGGGTTTAAAGTTAATCATATACTTTTGGGATATTTTCTGGGTTTTGGCAGAGAGGCAGAGAGATATTGCAGTTGGCAATCTCCATTTGGAAGTAAAGTGGCCATAACATTTCATTTTCATCTTTCTTTTGCAGTTTTGAATTGAATAGTGCTGAACCAGGGTTTTGTTTCTTTCTTTTTGGAGGATAGCTTTCACCCTGCTTCTCCTTTTGTCTCTTGTTAAATTGGGTCTCTCTGTCCATCTCTCTCTTTCAGAGCCATTATGGTTTGGAGAACCACTCTTGCATAACATTGGGCAATTTCAGGCCTGCAAAACCATATGGCTGGCAGTGGCTTGCTCTGCAGAACTTGATGCAAGTCTCTTTAATTTCTTCGTATGTTTTAATTTTTATATACACAAGTCGTCTCTTCTCATTTTCTCTTATCATGTTGACATGAAAATTCAGATACACTACTCCAAATTTAGGAGATACTGTTGAGAAACTTCCATTACTAGATTTTGAACACCATTTTGCAATACCCACTTGCTTTTCATAAGCAAAAATATACCTAGTTGTCTACTAATTTAATTGAATAATACACATTAAAAAGTTTAAAAGAGAAGTAGCTAGTGACGATTTAGATGATTTTCGTTTATAAAAAAATATTCTAAAGAGCAAGAGATATTTCTTCTCACCCATATGTGAATGTACGGAAGGTACATAATGTATACGTATAATTTCAGATACCATAGATGTACATATGTATGCGTATACCTATGTACATATGTCTATATAGTATATAAGCACAAATTAATATGTTCTAAAATCTAGCGATTAGTCGGGTAGGTAAAAAAAAAAAAAAAAAAGAAGAGGGACCTAGCACCACCCAGGTGTTCAAGAGAAAATTAGGCGACCGTCTAGTTGGGTTTTTATCTAAAAACATATTAAAATAGTTGAATATAGAAGTGTAGTTTTCCCTTAACAAAACTTATACTCCGATCCTATATGTTAACGAAAAAAACTTATACTCCTATATTTTGACAAAAAGATTAGTATTATAACTTTATAAGTATATATTATCTTTTTCAATATATTATCTTTATAAACTCAGCTCACCTAGACGGCTAGACGCCGCTCAAATTAACCCAGACAGATGGTGGCGCCAAGGTGGCCGCCAAGAGAGATTTTTAGAACACCAGCTATTAGAAAATCAAGCAGTTTTGCTCGATTCACCAAAAGCTGTGAAATTATTGTCTGGGTTTGCAGCAGAGGGTTAATAAGTTGACTAAGAAACAGCGGCGGAAAGTCAACATTTTAACTAAATGTTTATGTGCAATATGCAATATTCATTTCTTAGTGGCATGATTAGCCTCAAAATCATTGAACCTAAACTAAACAATATACATGACAGGTACGACTCAAAGTCTCAAACCACCTATCACTTCAAGTCTTCAACTATGATGCTATAATAGTGGGCATCTGTTGGTCTACAACGACCGTACACCAAGAGTTGAGCCTTCAAAGACAACGATCGATACCTGAACCCAGAACCAGATTGGAGTTCCCTTATGCACATCACCACTGCCTGCTGCCGTATATAACGAGAAATTCTTGCATATAGCCATCACACGTAAACTCCTCAGAAAAGCTAGCACGTCAGAGACCGAATGTGATATGGAGCATCAATGGTAGTCGATTTAAAGCAAACAGAAAGGCAGTAATTTTCACTTGATAAAGGATAAATGACAACCTTCAATCATGACCGTTATAATAACGTAGATTTGTAATCGAATGTCATAAAATTTGAAAACAGTCAACTTAATTCATGAGACTCCAACGAAAGAACCATTACCCTAACGAATTCAATGGCAAGAGATATGTTCGGCTTCAAAATTGAACGGCCAAGGTTAAAGAAAGATTATGCACTCCATAAGCTTCAAATGATCACCCCATACACTTATCAGTCATCAGATGTTCAAGAGGATCATTTTGAAGAGCAAAAAGGTTTCCTCGACAGAGGCAAATGAATTTAAAACAAGCAACATATAAAAATGGAAAGAGAAAATATTGAGATGTCCTTCCAGGTGATGTAAAGGCAATAACATGAGATGACAAGAAATGAAACCAGCAAGACAGCAGAGCAGAGCACATCTTAGTCAATAAGCGTGGGTGCAATTTAGTCAAGCATGTTCACACTTCACACCAAGTTTTTAATATTCCACTAGTCTCCTTGTTCTTATCCAGTGATTATCTAGACTATAATTAAGAACAAACACATGCATAAAGACTTCAAGAAAACTACAAACACTCAATCTCGGTCAATTGACTTGAATTTTTACAGATATGGAACATTTTACACATTTTTTGGTGATTAATGGTGGCTGGTTGATTTTTTCCTCATCGTCCTTTACTTAAAAATTTCGCCAAAATATTTAGGGAAATCAGAAGAAGAGTAACAACTTATTCAGAGACAAGGACATAAAAGGTAACTATCATTTGAAGGTGAACTCTACAAAAATAGAAAGAGTTTAGTTCCCATACATAACAGCACCTTTAGCTCTCATACTCCGGGATGGTTTCAGCCAGGGGAGATGAGGGTGAATCTAACCTTGTAAGTATTTCAGGAACTCCAGCAGCATCTCTTATAATCTGTATTAAATCCAGAAACAGAATTCAGAACCTACTAATGTATAAAACTGCAGTCATTTAAATACATTAAAAATCAACGTCATCTTCTCATGTCCATCACAGAATAATATTTTGCCACCTCCATTTATAAGAACCTACAGCCGAAAGACACAATGTCCCTGTTTTGTACTTAAAAAACTGGAGCCTCCATATTATATTGTATAAAAAACTGGAGCCTCCATATTATATTGTATATTTAGAGAAAGCACAATTATTATTGACAGTTGGATGAAGTAGATGGCTCAAAAATCAATTGTCTAAGGTTTGACCTCCCCTAAACTCTGTGCGGAGATTTGTAGGAGAAGTGTGCATCTCTTGGGGTAGACCAAAGTCTTACAATCCTGCCGTGCTAAGCAAGATTGATTACGAGCAATATTTTAGTGGTCAATAAAATAATTCCACCGCCCAGAAAGAAAATGAAAAGTGAAAAGAATTGGAATTATCATTGTGGTATAACATTGAAAGACTCAACTACTAAGTTCTTGCTAGACAAATTTAAATTCCAAGCCCAAAAGTTCAAGGGTAGGGGAGCAATTTGAACTTATTTTATCTATAATTCAATCTAAGACAATTGCAAAATCAATTAAAAACTCAGAAAAGGGCATTACCGTTGACATTTTGTGAATTTTCTTTCATGCAAAGTCAAACTAACAATATCGTTTTCTAGGAAAAATAATGGATTTAAAACAAATCTTACAGTTTTGAAGCTAAAACTAACATGCAAAGTGTACTGGAGGCCTTTACAGACCTTTTTACACCACGCACAAAATAATAATATACTTATAAATGGAAACTGAGTCTCAGTCATTTCCCACAGAAGAGGAATGGAGTATCCTGTTTGGGAGATCCATGACAAAACAAAATAATTTATTTTCTCCCAATCTATGAAGTAAGTTCAACACAAACAATTTTGTAAAAAGATATTAGTTGAAGAAAATAGGTTTAAAACCCTAACTGTAAGTTCCACCGAGTTTGATACCGAAGTTTTAAGTTTACAGAGTAATAATATATCCATTTCTGCTAACCATCAGTAACATAAGAGGCTCAGTTTTACACAGCAAAACATAATTAAACTGAAGTACAGATAATAGTAAGTAGAATACTTACCATTATCTCCATATCAAGATAGGAAATCATGAAGAGTCTCTCGAAAGCTCCAGCTGCAGGCAAGAAGTAAAGCTTAGCATGGATGTAATGAGAGCTAGGTGAAATAGGCCAAATTAACATAATAATAGTTTATGGAAGGTTAAATTGGTATATTTTATCTTGTAAGACGGGGCATTAGCAGGGATCGCCACTGACATACATAATTGAAGCTGATCCTTCCAAATAGTTGAGCATAGAGCAGTACACTTGGCATGGATTTATAATAAGAACTAGGTGCATAGAGGCAGAGATGAGATGAAATCAGTAATGAAAAGGAGTAAAATCTCAAAATTGCCTCCTTTATCATATTGAATGAAGCATTCTAGACACCCACATCCAAACCAAACCATACATCAATAAATTGTTCATTCAATGCGTAAGGATACATATGAATGTCAAAATTGTTTACAAGATGATATTCAAATATCAGCAGAATTTGAACGCACAGAGTTTCAACCTCAACCAAAAGACTATTGGGGGAGAGAGTAGTATGATGGCAGGATTTCCATGATGAATATTAAATTACTAAGACATGAGAGATAGGTGGGATAGGTGGATAAAGTCTAAACAGCAATGTGGCTAACCAGAAGTCATTTTACATATTCCCCAATTGCCATAGATGGACAAACCTCTCCTGGGGCATCATTATATAACACCTACAATTTCCAAGGTTCTTCTCAATGATGGTGCCCCATAAGAAGTTCAATCATTTACCTCCAACACACACTTACTCTATGATTTGGGGGGGGTTGATGAATGAACATTTATCTTTTAAGAAAGCAAATGTTATAGCTCCATTAACTTCCCCAACCTAAAATTTAATTAATAGTAAATAATTGACATCTAATTTAATTGTAAAAGGAATATATTCTGACTTTTATAATCATGACATAGGCAAAAAAAATTAACCAAGTCTACAGGCTACAACATGTTCATGAAATTCATAGTAAGTGTATAATGTTTAATCACGTCTTCGGCAGTATCCCTAGGAAGATCATGACTGGCATTGGCTTTTTGTTGAAGGAGATTACAAGAATATAATCAATAAAGAAAACATGATGGCTAACCAATTGAAGCAACTGATGCTGGATAAGAAGCTGAAAAAGGCAGAAACTTTTTTCTTTATGACCACAAAACCACAAGCAGAAAAGGTTATCTCTTCTGCAACTTTGAATGCGGCATAAGAACTGACAAACCATTGTTTTATCCTAAGTAGTAAATTCCCTACATTTCTTATATTCCCTAATACATTACGTGACTGAAGAAGAACATCTAATAAAACATGTAAAGGAGATGATCGTGAGAAGTTGCAAAAGGTAGAACCCTTTGTGCTTATGACAACAGTAGCACAAGAACAAAAGGTTATCTACCTTTTCCAACTTCTTATGCGGCATAAGAACTCACAAACATATTCTTACCCTAAGTAATCAGTTTTTCCTGAGTTGAGTATATTAGAGCATCTCCAACCCTTGGTCTAAAACCTATAATAGGTTTAGGATTTGTAAAATCTCACCTCCAACCTACTACCCAAGTTGAGCTAAAATAGGATTTACCTAAAATGTGTCCTATTTTGACTCAACCAAATAGGACCAAACCTATAATTTATGAGGGTGAGTGGGTGTGGGCTACTGTCAGATTTTATTATTAAACAATCAGGTTTTACTTTATATATGATTAAATGATGATATAAAATGATTAAATATGTTTAGGTTTTGCCTCCATGGGTTGGAGAAGCAAAACCTATATGAATTTTATAGGTTTGGGTGGCCTAAAATTTGAATATAGGTTTAGGATTTAGACCAATTGTTGGAGATGCCCTTATGCCATCACATATTACCTGACCTTAAATGGAGAATATAACAAACATGAAAGGGATTGATTAAAGTTAAAATTAACTTTCCAAGTTTGAGTTTTCTCAAATTTCCTAAACCATTATATTACGTAGTACCTGATCACAAAAGAGAAGCTACTGTTCTGACGATACATTTGGGTTACATATGTGATTGTGAAATTAGGATAACAAAATAAAGGGACAAGAAGAATATTAAACTCACTTAAAGGAACTCTCAGCCCACTGGCTAAGGCATCCCTAATTGGAACAGGAAGCTGTTGCACTGTGTTTATTGCCTGACCAAGTGCACCTTTTAGCTGTTCTGGTATTGTTTCTTGAATAACTGTTGGTGTGTCGAGAACCCCCTCAACATATTCCTCTTTCATTCTAACTGGTCCCTCCACTGACAACTTGGTTGACAGAGAAAATTTGCTTTCTATCTGCAAACAACCAGAAAGTTCTTCAGAGTGAATGCTCACAAAAGTTCAATTCGTTAAACTTCAACAGAACAGACATCCAGACAGTGACATTGGTGAGTGTAAATAATAGATAACATCATGCCTAAATCAACAGTTCAACATAGGTCTTTAATATCTGTCATTTCACCAAATTACTGTTGAAATAAAAATTAAATATTTCTTGTTTTTTCTTTTATCTGTTTTTTTTTTGCTCTGTCTTTTCCTTTCACAAGTCTTATAAATGAACACCAATAATTATAAAAAGGGCCAGGACTGAACACAGATAATTGCTCGGCTTCCTAAGAGTACAAGAAAAAAAGGACGAAGACATGATGCAAATTTGCAAATTTATTTGAAACAGATTGATTTTGTGATGCTCTACCTAAACCACTTGCACAAGCAAGCCAAAGATCTGATGCAAACATGACCAACTCTAGAGCCTGATTATGACCCGCTCAAGTTCAGTATCCATTACAAATCATGCTTGAGCTGTGAATATAAATGTGACTTGCATTTTAAGAATAAAAGATGAGTACTTTCGCTATATGGATATTTTACAGACAAAATCTAATACCGAGTTCAATATTTTCATGTTTGCGGTAATCTTTGCATTCCCATCCTTGATGAGCACCTCCATTTTTGACAAACTGGCCAATGTTGAAGGAAATCTCCTGGAGAGAGAAGTTGCATGAATAAGATACGCTAGCTTTATATTCAAAACTGAAGACAAAGCAAACTATTTGAAACCGATACTAACAAAATAAATAAAAAAACTCACTCAAACAGAAATCTTGCAGCAAATAAACCAGGGCTTCCGGACCCAAACCACTCGAAATTCCATCGTCCTTCCAAAAAGGGAGACCTGGGAAGCTGAATAAACAAGTGAACAAGTCATCCAGAGCACACAAAATGTGGGAATGCTTTGTTCTGATAAGCGCTTACGTTGTAGGGCGCGGAGTTGGATTGACCCGCTCCAAAGCAGTAATCCTCTCATTGACATCAATGCGCTGCATGTCTGTCGTCTTTCCAGTGACTAATGCCTCGAAACCCCCAGCATCTTTGAACTGAAACAAAAAGATACCGGCATTCAATTGTTAGGGTGAGACTATGTCAGACCAATAAAGAAGAGCTGGACTATGGATTTTCAAGGGAGACAAAAAAAAAAAAAAAAAAAAAAAAAAACTTAAACTGTACTACATGACTAGTCTAACACTTTGTAAAGAAACTATACCACCGAAACTGAATGGAGCTCAATATTTGAACACTAGTGTGCTTTCAATTTGCATATTAAGAGCTCATTATAAAAATTGTACTTAGCAGCATAATTTGAAAGTAACAACCAGACTGTACCTCACATTTTCTCATATATTTTCAGTGTAACTCTCCCTAAACAACTAATTAAGTATGATAATTCAAGATAACTAGGTTAAAGATAATTCAAGAATCGTAAATGTTAAACTCACTAGTCTAGCACGATGACAAAAAAAAAAAAGTCTCATAGAGCTCAACATTTGAGCACAACAGCTTCGATTTGGATTCAGAAGCTCATTAGAAAGTTAATATTGCACTTAGCAGCATAATCTGAAAGCAACAACCAAACAAGCCAGCTCACATTTGCTCATATATAATTATCAGTTCAACTCTACCTAATCAACCAACCAAGCATAGAAAAGCTACCAAATTATGAACTAATTAGGTTGAAAATCACAATTATCGACACTCACGGCGAGAAGCAGTGATTCTTTAGCGGAGAGCCTCTCCATTTCCTTAGCATAGGCCGCCGGAGCTCCGGGCACGACCTGCTGAACCATTGCTCGGACAACGGACCTCTGCAGACTCCGCCTCCGGTCGTCGGGGACTTTCCGGCCGGAGTGCGGCCGCCTGGCGACGGAGACCAGTGAGGTGGTGGCGGTGGAGGAAGACGACGACGAAGACGAGCAACAGGAGCCGATCACCGAAATCGCAGAGAGCTGGCTCTGTAAGGTCGCCATTGGAATGAATTGGAGATTTTGGAGGAGAAAGATGTGGGTGGTTCAAGGACGCGAGGTAAGTGTGAGAACTGAGGGGTATTTTCGTCTTTGAGTAAAATAATCGACGACCTGCGTTTTGATAAAAAAAAGCCCACCTTAGTTGCATCCGCATGCTTTGTAGCGTTTTTATTTGTCTAGTGTATTCATTATCCAAACTAGAATTTTACCCGCGTGTTACCGCGTGTTAGCGCGGTGTATATATTTATGGTGTGTTTAGATGTAGGTGAATTCCTGAGAATTTAATCAAACATAAGGAATTCCCAATTTCTTATGACGGTTTCTCTCGTTTGGATACTTATCCCGTGGAATTAGTAATTTTCACAAGAAAATAATAGTGAAATTTAGGAGCTTAAATTTCCGACTTGAATTCCTCACAAAATAAGCGTCATTTGTCAATTCCCTTAACTAAGGTTAGTCTGAATACAAATTCTTGTCATTTTAAAACTCTACATCATGAAATCCAAACAATGGAATTCTTAATTAATAGGATTTAAATTCATGGAATTGTAATTCTCATGATTTTGAAATTTCTATGGACACATCATGAAATTCAAACAATGAAATTCTCAATTAATAGGATTTAAATTCATGAAATTGTAATTCCCATGACTTTAAAATTTCTATGGACATTAAAATTACTTTATCCAAAACAACGTTATGAAGTTGGTCAATGGGTTAATTGATTGATAGAAATGTTTATGATATGTACTTCATTGAATGTTATACATTTAAATTATATCCAGCTGTTATACTGATTATATATCTAGGGTTAATGACAATATTGTGGTTTCTTAAAAATAAGGCAAAAGGGTTAGTATACCCGCGTCTTGGCGTGATGTAGTATTCAGATTATGCATATTCCACATATGTATAAGAGCTATCACAAAATTCATGGAATTGTAATTCCCATAATTTTAAAATTTCTATGGACATTAAAATTATTTTATCCAACAACAATGTTATAAAATTGGTCAATAGGGTAATTGATTGATAGAAATGTTTCTGATATGTACTTCATAGAATATTATTAATACAAATTATACCCAGCTGTTATACTGATTGTATATCTAAGGTTAATGACAATATTATGGTTTCTTAAAAATAACTGGGGCAAAATGGTCAATATACCCGTCCCTTGGCGTGGTGTAGTATCCACATTATGCATATTTTACATATGTATAAGAGCTATCACAAAAACAACTTTTATACAACAAAACAGCTAGTCTTGTATTCTACCCAAAATATAAATGATCTAATTGTTTTGATTTGTAAGATTCAGGATGTAGAAGAAAAGTAAAAAATGGAGGACAAAAAAATATTTGCCGAGAGAGAGTCTATCTAAAAAAATCTAAATTACACGTTTCAGAAAAAAAAAAATCACTGTTCATATACTTATGATATGAGCAGTTAACCACCCTTTAGTATATAGTATAATTGACAATAAGAGGCCGTTTGTTTGGCCCGATTGGCCGGATACGGTGGTTTGACAAGATCATATATTTCCAAACTCTAAAATAGGCTCTCTAACACACCTCCGTTAGTTCACTACTCCTACGCCTTTTTGGGGTTACGGAGTAGTTCCTATCTAGTGTTTATATGTCCAGACATCAGCCAACCAGAAATTTTTAATCTTGTTAGACCATGATATGATATCCTGTTAAAAAGGTGTTATTATTTTTATCCATCATCTAGATAAGAACAAAAGAGGAAGACTTGCCCCTTTGTATTCATCTTCATCCGTCCAAAAAAAAGATAAATTACATAGTAGCACATGATCAAATTTAAAAATACAAAAAACCCACTTCTAATAACACGGAGTAAATGCACTAATTCCTACCGGGGGGAGGCTTCTTCCCCTCTATAGGAATTCCAGTTCTGTAGGGGGTCTTAAAATTTTTTCTGATGCAGAGCTTCAGAAAGCTACAAACAGCTTTACGGAAGAAAAGTTTCTGGGCCAAGGATCACTTGGTTCTGTTTACAAAGCCGAGTTTCCTGATGGCCAAGTATGAACATGATTCGTCCTTTAGAATTATTTTAGATTTTTTTTATATCTTATGAGAAATGTTGACTGCAATTTCTTTGTTTTAGATATCGGTTGTTAAGAACATGAAGATGTCTGTACAGTCTTTCCATGAAGAAGAAAAATTCCTGGATCTTGTTTGGACTCTGTCAAAATTGAAGCACCCAAACATCGTACCACTTCTTGGCTATTGTGTGGAGCATGGACAACACCTTCTTGTGTATGAATATGTCAGAAATTTATCCCTTGATGAAGCACTTCACAGCGGTAACACTGTTAGTCTGCCCTGGGGGCTTCGCCTCCAGATTGCTCTTGGTGTTGCTGAAGCTTTAGCGTAAGCGCTTTATACTGTTATTACATAATGAATTCTACTTACGTATTTAGATTTAATTGAGTCTCTTTGAAATTGACCTTGTCAGCTATTTACATACGTTGTCGTCTCCTGTTGCTCATGGCAACTTGAAGAGTGCCAATATCTTACTCGATGAAAACCTTGCTCCTCATATTTGTGACTGCGGGCTTGCTATTTTGGGGCCACTTACGAGCGATAGTCTTGAACTAAAGGTATATACTGACAATAAATCCAGTTATAATTTGTAATCGGACATTTGCTGTCAAACTGCATTAGTCTAATATGTAATCGCTTTTGGTGACAGGCTTCAGAAGATGCTATTGGTGACACTGGCTACATTGCACCTGAGCATGGCCTACTAGGATTTGATAACACAAAGAGTGACATCTATGCCTTCGGAGTGCTGCTTTTGGAGCTCTTGACAGGAAGGAAAGCTTTTGATAGGTACGCATTGTTCAGGTGCCTTTCTCCTATTTATAAATACAATTGACATGTTTCTTGATTCTGAACATTGTTCCTTTGTTTATGGCATAGTTCAAAACCAAGGGAAGAGCAATCAATGATGAAATTTTCTTCATTGCGGCTTCATGACTATGAGAGTCTGGAAGAGATGATCGATCCAAGAATGAGAATGTCTTGTTCCCTGAGGGCTCTCTCAAATTTTGCTGATATTATCTCCCTCTGTATACAGGTAGTCAATTCTATAAACACAGCTTAACGTCTGTGTAGCAACATTTAACAACAACACTAAATGGTTTTTCCTGTTTCTCTGAACTTGAACAGCCAAGTATAGACTTGCAGATGTCTGAAGTCGTGAAGTCTCTCAGACTGGTTGATGGCACTCCCATACTCCATGTGTATAAGCGGAAAAAGAAATCTTCAGTCGTTGTTTGAAACTTGAAGTGATCGGTTTAAAAACTCTGAGATTCTAAATCCATTGCGCCCGTTTGTATTGTCATCGGTGCTGTGATTTCCTTTGGTTAGTGATTAGGGTGTGGTGGATGTTGAATAAGTAAACATGACATTCTTGAGTCCCACTCATTCTGCTATTCCTTTTTATGGACCATTGCTTATTGGTGATCAAGAATCACCAGTATCGGAAATGTGAAATGTGTGCACTTATCTGGTAGAGTTCAGACGGCTTTGATTAACAAAGTGGACATGAATGCTTGTCAGTTTTGTATTTTATGTTTTTCTTACAACTTTTTTTCGTATATTCTTTTATTTTTGTTTTAGATTAAAAGTGGCTAAAGGAAAAACAAACCAAGTGAAAATTACATTTAAGTATATATTAATTTTCACACATTATGAAAATATAATATTGTTGGACTAAATTTGATATATTAAAGAGCTAAATACTGTTTAGTCCCTATATTTTTATTCACTCAATATGTCACCTTTTAATTTCTGTCTATTTCTAATTTTCAACTAATTGGTCGATTCCGTCCAAGTTTTGTTATGTTGCTGACATGACCAATAAAATTCCAATAAAATTATGCCAACTCAGCACTTGCCATGCCAAATTCCTGATTTAGTTACCAAAATAACCTTGTGCTTCATTTCCCTTCTATTAGCTCATAATATGAAAACAATCTACTGTATCAACGGCGTGGCTAATAGAATTAAATTATGTTTGAATAAAGAAATAAATAAATTAAAATAATAAAAATATAGCACATCGGTTAATTTTAAAAACATAAGGTAACAAATTAACATAAATATTAGTTAAAATAGTAAATTGATTAATTATGAAAAATTAAGGTAGCAAATTCATTGTAATAAAATCTAGGTAGCAAATTGACAGCAAATTGACACCAAGTGAAAACGAGTCAGCAATTTGGCTAAAAAGAGCTCGAGAGCAAAAGAACTTTTACTCAGCCATTTTCCTCTCAAAAATCTCTGCTGGAGAATTGAGAGCAAAGGAACAAAGAGCTTGATATTCACAGGTTAGTATAAATTTTTTTGCGGCCTCATTCTTCTTCTTCGATTAGTTCTGTTGTTCTCCCTCGCTTTCTTTGCTCTCGTATTTCCTCACATTTGAGAGACACCTCTCTCTGCATGTCGTCGTCATTGTGTGCGTTTATCTTCCGGTTAGACTGATTTGGAGTTTCGATGGTGCATGGGTTTAGGGGTTGTGATAAGGAGAAGAGAGGAGATTCTGGGTTATTGAGTTTTTGATGTGCGGAAGAGACGGGTCTTCGTTAATATGTGTTGGGCTGAGACAAGACAAGAGAATCTGGGTAAGTGGTTCTGTATTTTTGCTTTTCTCTTTTTAATTTCGTCTAATTACCAGCAATTTTCTTTTTGCTTGCTTCATGTCTCTACAGGTTTTCTAATCGATTTTGCCAGCTTTGATACTCTATCTGTTTAAGAGTCATGAATACATGTGTTTTGGATTAGTTGCAGTCTTGCAGATTGTATATTCATTTTGGTTTGTGTGAACAGGTTGGAGTTGGAGTATTGGATTGAGTTATCAAGGAACTGTAGGTAGGTTTCTGATTTGCTTCATTTGTTTTTGTTTTCAGTATTGGTGCATGCAGTTTTCTGTGGTGCATATGGAGTGAGCAGTGCCATTATGGAAAATGGGTGTAAATGACTTCATTTCATCTATGTTGCTTTGATGTTGAGAAGAACTACAACTTCTATTTCTATCCATGTTGCTTTGAATGAAACTACACAAATTGCCAAAGAAGTGTGATGCCCAAGTGTGATCGAATTGAGATAGAATCCAATTTGGGTGTTGGGAGAGAATTGAAGGGGCAAAGGGAAGACATCCTATAGAATACCTGAATATTCAAAGTCCAATTCTTTTTCCAAAATTTCTTCTTTATTAAGTTTGAACTGAGATACTGATTTACATTTTGTGATCACAATATAGTTTTACATTTTCTATCATCCATTAATTCTGTATGAACTATTATTTTTATAGGTTTCCCATATTTTTATAAAGAGGGGCTGTAAAAACATTAACAGATGGGCCGTGTTATAAGAACCATATTGATTATTTATTCTGCTTTTAGAGGGAGCTGGAAGTTGTTATTGAAATTGTGAAGGAGTTTGAATTTTTAGTGAGTAATCTGTTGTTTTCATATGTTAATTTTCTATTGCTTTCACTGGTGACAGAGTCCTTGCTAAGATTGTTTTTGTTTTTGTGCTTTCTTTTTTATTGTTCATTTTTTTTTGAACAAGATTTTATTTTTGTATTTTTCATTTAACACAATCCTATTTCTCATTTTGTATTTCAGGCTGTGAGCAAACACCAATCTAATTGACACTGATCCTGAGTTTGTTTTTGCTTTCTTTCTTTTTTTGCAGTTGAGGTTTTAAGATTTGGGCTTCTAGACAATACGCTATAAGACAGGTATGAGGATTTGTGTTTCTCTTCTGCTATTAAAGTGTTTGTTTTCTTAGTATTTCAAGTTTGATGGATGTGGTTGGTTCTGTTTTGAATTGATTCATAGATAACTGATCTGCAAGTACAGTATGGTTTATATAGGTTTATCTTCTTCAAATTGGTGTACATGTCTTTGCTCTATTTAGCTCTCTGTAATGTATTTATAAACAGCTTTTGACTGTCATGAGTTTTAGAACTTGCCGAATGAGTGTTCAAAGCTCTCTGCCTAATTTTTTTTAATGTGCCTAAAATTGTGAGCTTTATGGACTCATTGATTAAACTTGTTTTAATGTGTCAAAGCTCTCTGCCTAAATTTTTTTTAAGAGCATGTGCAGTAGGTGAGCTTTATGGACTCATTGATTGAAACAATCATAAGTGGGGTTATCTTTTTCTCATAAAACTGTTAAGATATGTTGTTCTGCTTTTAAGTTCTATATAATGAAGATTGGGTTTATTGTTGATCGCAGGATCTTTCCTAATTAATTTTTATTTCACATTTGTTGTTTTGCCAGATTTCACAGTAATGAAGTAGTGACCTCCTTAATGTGAGTTATTTTTCACGATTTTTTTTTTCTTTGCTGTCATTTTTTAGTTGGTGGTTTTTTCTTTTCTTTTCTGTGTGCTTTATTGTTTACAGAGGGAAATTAAGTTGCTTTTAGTTGGTTAGGTTTGTAATTGTGTTTGATTGTAGAGTACATAGGCATTGCCTAAAGTGGCAAATTTAGATATCAGATTTAATGTAAATCATAGAGTATTAGATTGATCCCTTTTTAATACGTGGATTTGACTTAAACATACGTTTTGCTTATTGTTGTATGAAGGAGGCTGTATTATCAAAAGAAAAGAGACTTGACTGAGCCGGATAGAATTGTTGCTGAGCTGTTGCAGCGTGGGGGTTATCTCAGATTAATTGAGTTGGTTCTCAGGGGTGAGCAATTTTCTATCCAATTTAGATTTCCATTGTTGTACTTGCAGTTGTTTGACATTGTACCTTCTCTAGAATTTTTTAACCAACAGTTAACTAATGATATTTCACTTAAAAAGTGGTTACATTGTACTGGACAATTGTACTTAGAAATGAGTACCTATGATTTTCAAGGGTGATATCGGATGCAAGAGAAGTCTTTAGAGACAATGAGATAGTTTAGACATAGAATTGTCATCTTATAGAAAGTTAAAGGATATATAGAAACAAATGAGTGTTAGAAATAGGCAGACCAATGCCTTTTACCACCGAATCTTAGTAGTTTAAAAAAGGAATTGTCTGAAGTAGTAGGTGTCATGCCCGTGCTTTCACAAAGTGTTTTTTTTTTTTACTATTTTTTTAAGTTATGTAAAAATGTAGGAAGGATGACTCGGTAACTGGAAATATAGCTTTCCTTTATTTTTTTGAGAACCGGAAATATTGTTTTCATATAGTCATATATAACGTAATTGGAGATATTGCTTTTCTAATTTCCTCCTGAAAACTCTGCACCAATAAATGATATTCCTTTTTTATTTTTTATGCCCGTGCCTTCACAAAGTGTCCTCTTGATAATTTTGTCTGAAGTAGTAGGTATCATGCCCGTGCCTTCACAATGTGTCTTTATTTATTTATTATTATTATTATTATTATTTTTATTTTTTTATTTTTAAGTTGTGTAAAAATGTAGGAAGGATGGCTCGGTAACTGGAAAAAATATTGCTTTCCTTCTTTTTTTTGAGAACTGGAAATATTGTTTTTCATATAGTCATATATAACGTAACTGGAGATATTGTTTTTCTTATTTTCTCCTGAAAACTCTGCACCAATAAATGATATTCCTTCCTGTTTCAGGTGTTGACATACTACTACTACTACTACACAAAAAAGTAACCGCGGCAGCGCGCCGGTTGTAAGTATCAGCGCAATTGCTTCGATGGTATGCTGAAGTTTTAAATAGCTGAATTCATTGTCCAATTTGAACGAGATAATATTGCTTGATAGTGTTCTTATTTAGCCGTTTTTCTGATACAATGCTGTGTTTGAAGAATGAAAAGTTGTTTGAAATTTATAGTGGGAATCATTATGAAAGAAACAGAAAAAGGGAAAACCTTCTATTCTTGCATTCACATTGTCCAATATGAAAGCAGAAGCATCATGCAATGATTTGTTTGTAGACCCTATTTTCTTTTAGCTTTGATGTATAGAGTGCAGTTTATAATAGTTGAATTGTAAGTCTTTAATGAATTTCCAGAGCTACAATGTGAGTGTCCTATAACACATACTTTGTGCTATTTGGAAAAATGGTTTCATTAGACCATTAACCATTCAACGGATTTCTTGCTTTGCCTGTTTTTCAATCTTGGTGCTCATTGCCGATAGATGCATCTTCTTGCATCATTTGACGATATTGGTGTAAAAATGATATCTGAGTGTTACTCTCTTAATTAATAGTTCAAAGCAATTCCTGTTTTGGACTGTGTAGCTAGGTTCTTCTTGGACCTGCTCGGCTATTGGTGCCATTGAAGGTGCCGACAAGATTGTGACTGGATTTTAGCCTCTCTGAGCAAAATTGATAGATTGTAACAGAGATCTCACAACTAGAGGCTGCAACGGCGTTCAAGTAGGCATTGTAGTTCAGTTTGTTTTAGAAAACAATGGAATTGACATTGATATGGATTACCCATATCAAGCTTGGGATATGTACTGCAATGAGAAAAATGTATCAACTTCTTTGACTTCCAGCTGCCTCCACCCTTGATTACTTTATTACTGTACTTAACATTTCTCTTAAGAATCATGCTTTGATTTCTTATACTTGCTAATATGTCTTCATATAGGCGAATATGCTTGTTGTGGCAATTGGTTCTTTTCAATAAGACCCCCTATATGATGACAAACAACTACTACAAGCTGTGGCAAGGAGACCTGTGAGTACAAGTTTATCTGCCGGTGGCTTTCTTTTCAGTTCTACTCAAAGGTTTGTGTTGGTGGTCTTCAAGTCTTAGCTATATGGTATTAATATATTTAAATTCATCAGGTTTGTGTTTACAACCATAAAGTTGGTGCATATCTCTGATATGTTGAATTAGAGGAGTCCTTGATCAAGCCTTAGCCATGACAAAATATGCCATAAGGTCTCCTCTTCTATTGTGGTTTTCTGGTATACATGAATTTAGAGCATAAGATCGGTGTAAGATGGAATTGGATTTTTTTTTTTTTTTCATTGAGGTATTCACACAACTTAGCCACCAAGCTCTACTTCTCATTCCTTCAATTAGTTTACTGATTAAAATTGTTGCATTTTTGTCGCGCTGTAAATAGTGAAATTTCATAGCTGAATCGCCAAGTATTTCTGCTGGGACAGGATAGAGTTTCTACTCATCTGTACATTTTTTGGCGCTTAATTTTCTCTTCATAATAAAGTGCACAATGTGTCATCTTACTTTGTATTGACAAACGATACATTTTAAAACAGGGTCCCTATTTGTTTCTTAGTAGTAAAATGAAGCTTCTCATACACGCATATCAAACTTTGCCAAAGTAGTTTACATGTTCAAAGGTTGTCTGATGTGTGTGCATGGTAGTTAGTACTTGGAAATCAGATTGGCTTAATGTTGTCAGTTTCTCAGGCAGGATTGAGCAATGCTGTGATTTGGTGCTAAAGCATCTTTCCTTCATGCAAAAACAAAGGCATGCTGCTACTCTATTGATACCAGCTTTATCTTGAGTTTAATGGCTATGGAATGTTCTCTGATTGAAATTCATGATTTTTTTGTAATTCTATGTGTAATGTTTGTATGATTAAATTGATGCATTGTTCTTAGTAGATGATAGCGATGAAGAAGAGAGACTGGAAACTGATGATAAGAGGCGGAAGAAGAAGAAACGAAAGAAGAGGTGACTTCTATACCTGAGCTATAAAATCTTCATTTCAAGAGGTATTGTTTTGTTTGTTCACAAGAAAAAAAATTAAAATCAGTGTAAGGATGGACTTTGTTATTGCTTTTGTTGGTGATGAAGACCTTGCCTTTATTTGTATGTTTCCTTTTTTATTTTTCAGTTACATGCAATCTTATATCCCTTTTTATATTTCAGGTTGTAATCAAATACCAATACGATTGTGATCATCTGAGAGCGAAGAGGTCTGTTCCACGGCTTCTTTAGATTTCAGTTATTAGCTTGACACAGAGAAAGCCAGTGAGTGAAGGAAAAGGAAAAGGTACAAAAGGTACTTCCTAACAAAGAATTATACTAAACTAGCTGCAATTTTAATGCTTCAGACTAGAAGTACAATGAATATACCAAAATGTTATGAGGCGTATTGCATTTGCTCTATTGATTGGTAATACATTGTATGCTGTGTTTCGCTTAGGAGCTAGGATTTGTAGAAGGATTAGCTTGAATTTAAATACAAAATCTGAATGTAGATGGTAATAATTGCCAAATTTAAAATTAGTTTAGAGGTAGGAAGTTTGAAATGAGATTATATTACACTGAGATTGATGGTGGGTTTTCGGTTTTTCTTGATCAAGGACGTGCCTTTTGAAATGTCTGATGCCTAGGATGAACATGCTGTGATGAATTAACATTTTTCGCTCAGATCAGCTGCTTTGAGAATTGAGCTTTGTTCCTAAATTTTGAACTTCTGAGTATGAGTATCCACATCTTCTGTCTTCCTACCTTTCCATTACCAATTAATCGTTTGTAGTTGGTAACAGAAGAGAAAAATGTGCCTGCAATTTTCGACAGTAGGAATTATAGTTCTGACTGCCTGATTTTATTCAATAGGGAAATGTCTACTGATCTTATTGAGGCAGCAAAACCGCTTAGGTAATTGACTTTATTGGATTATGTCAGCAAATAGATTAAAATGATCAATCTCTGAACATTTGGTCCTTTTTGGTTTTTCCTAATATTGGCAAATTTTTACAGATAGATAATGCAGATTAGATGTTTCTATTTGTTAATATAATTCCCAAGGGCAGCCTGCGTCTTACATTTTCTTATAATCATAAATTGTTAATAATATCGAAACCTATTACAATTTCATTGTTATGATTGAATTTGGTCTGTGATATACCTGAGATGTCATTTATGTACATGAATGTAAATTCTTTTTCACACCTGCAATTGGACTGCAAATGGATGTGAGATACTGTGCTACTTTGAATTAATGCAGATGCAACATATTTTACATTCATATTACTATTTGATTGCAGATACCTAATTTACTATTCATATTTTACATCTGGATGTGGAGTCAAAACCAACAAATGCTGTGAACAATGAACCAGCTAAAGATGCATAGTCTGAACTGCAAGTTTCTCTGCAGAGTTCCAAAACTTTTTGTAATATGAACTATTTGCTTAACATGTTTGAGATTTGAAATCTGGCTTAAGTATCAGATTTGATAACATGCATACTAATTGTGTAATGTATAACGCACTTATAGTGTACCTAATGGTAATGTACCCGGAGCATCGTGCGAGCAATCTTGCTAGTATATCTATTTTGCGTCAGGGTCGGTTCCTGTTCACTTGCAGACCTTCTGTTCTCTCTCCCTTTTGTTTTGCCCTTTCTCTCTCTCGGCACACCTACAGAAGAATCGAGATCGATCTCAACACCTTTTCCTTTTCCCCTCTCTTATCCTTCTACTCTCTCTCTCTCTCTCTCTCTCTCTCTCTCTCTCTCTCGTCGTCGTCGTCGTCGTCGTCGTCTCTCTCTCTCTCTCTCTCTCTCTCTCTCTCTCTCTCTCTCTCTGTGTTGCGGTTCTGCCCCGCTGTTGTTATGTGCCTCTTTCTCTCGATCCTTCTTCAGTCTTCCTCCCGAATCTTCATTACATATCTGAACTATTTCTAGTTTCTTCCAAATTTCTTTATCGAGATTGGCACCGCATCTGACTTGGGGTTTAGGGTTCTGATATTGGGTTTGTCAGCAGTAAGTAGAAAGGGAGGTGATTCTGGGTTCCTGGGGAGTGAGAGTGAATACCAGTTCAAAAACAATTGGGTGTAAGACGATTCCTAATTGATAATCGTTTCTTCCCAATTTTATTGCTAACGGGTGAGTTGTGCTTCCCAGGAATGCTTTTGTTGATTTTTCCTTTCTTCTGTTTTTTTTATTGAAAGAGAGTGGGAGATGAAAATTAATGTTGGGTTTCGTTTTTAACAGCAAGATGGAAATCGAATTTGCAGGTTACGAGCTTCAGAAGCTCAACGATTCTACATCGATAAAATGAGGGCTTTCATTATTCGTTTCCAGGGCCACTATCGAAATCGACGGCACCATAGCCGTATGTAACTCTCTCTGTTTCATTATGAGTTTTGTTAATTCAATCCAATTCTGTTTTTGTGAATATAATTTTTTTTGTGCAGAGACATGATGATCATGTGATTATAATAAGCTCAAAGGATAGTGATGCCAAGAGTGTGCTGCAGCAAATAATTGGCTTAATTCTGAAGGTGATGAGCTATTTGTGTTTTGGCTTACTAAGTTGTTATGTTGCTGTTCATTGTTTCAAGTCACGATCGTAAAATGAATTTCTGTTTTTTGGTTTGTGTACTGCCATATTATGTAAGAGGGTCCTTGGATCATCTCAATGAAGAAATGCATGTACATTTTACTAAAATATTGGATTAGTTGGTTTCATTTGATGATTTTGTGGGGTTCATTAGGATGTGCTGATTTTAGCTGAAACCTTCTCTCTTTATAACGGATTATGGTCTGCTTTGATAACATATTGCAATTTATGGCCTATTTTGATACATGTGTTCATTCTATCAAATCTGGAGTGCCTCAATGGTAATGAGACATAAACATTATTTCATGGATTTATGGTTTGATTAATGGATTCTTTTCAGGTGTTTAGATTTGCAGGTTATCTATTTTGCCTTTTTGACCATTAGTTTGCCTATTTTTGTGACTTCACTGCTTAAATTCTGCATCTGTGGGCTCTGTCATCTTAATTTATCTTGATTTTCAAGTTATGTATAGAACAAAGGCATGGACCACTTTTCATCTAAGTTCAGAACTCAATTTACTGATAAACAAACTACAAACTTACAGCATTAGAATTCCATTGTATCACATCTTTTTATTTTGAAAGGAATTATTATATCTTCTTTTTAAACTAAAGGATTTCAAGACTGGTTGATTAATGTGGTGCCTAATATAAACTAAATATGTGATAAACTTTATTGTTTATGGTGGCTGGATCTGTTCAACTGCCCAAGTCAGTGTTGGCGAGTGAACAAGAACATAAAAGGATTGTGCAATCCTTGCTGCTGGTATTCCTTTCTTTTCATATTTTACCTCTAATTATTGGGGAGTAAAATGCAGAAATAGCAGCTGAAAACAATTGAGAATCAGGAAAATTTCATATGAATCATAGGGGTTAGGTGCTAGAAAGGATTTGCATACCATCGATAGGCTGTACAAATTGTATTTGCAGGATATGTATTTGTTATGTATTTACAGGATGAGGACTCTGCAATCATGGTACACGCAGAGGAGTAAATGGAATATCTGCTCCTGAAGCCTAAAGGTACGTTTAATTGAAACGATAATAAACGTTCCCTTTTCTCATTGTAACTGAGCTCTGATACTAGTATTCTTTGATATATGGTCAAATAAGTCACAAATACTCATACTTGCAAATTGAATTCGTCAAAGTGAAACTGTCCTTTCTTCTTATTGTTTCTGTACAAATTGAGTTCCTAGAAAATAATAACATTCTTATGGAGTTCAATGTGTTAGGAATTTTAATTGCTGCCATTCTTATCACCATGGAGTCAATCTTAAAAAGAAGGAATTGTTATGTCTTAATGGTAAATGAGTTTTGTGTGAATGAATTTGCTCCCGTTTAGTTTTTTGTTTTGCTACCTTTCAATTGAATTGGATCCTTATCTGAGATTTATTGTTAGTCTGCTTTTCATGTAGGAGTTATATCAAATTTGCTACTCATTTTATTTATCTTTGTTCTGAGCATTGGGGAAAAGGTGAGTAGATAGTAAATCTTATGGTTTTTGGCCAGTTGATGAAGTAACTGTTGAACACTAGCTGTTCATTGTGCAGAGTTGGTGAACAGTGTGGTGACAGGTTTTATTTCTATTTTATACTTGGGTATGAATCTTGGTATAACATCATCATTCATAATATACATTCCCTGATTGTCTTGAGCATGATTTATATATGCACTAACTCTACAGCTGTCTTCTGATCTTCACAGTTTCTTTCGATTGTCCTCAGTGATTACTGGAGTTGCAAAGCGTTGAAATTGACATTGATCAAGAGTTTAAGATTGATCGAGATTGGTGAGGTTTCTATACTTTAATCATGTCATCAATTTACTATGTAAGTTTCACTATTGAAAAGTCTATCATTATCAGTGCTAGGTCTTGCATATCAGTGGTAGTTTTATTGTTCTCTTTATTTCATTATGATGGGACTGATTAAGAATTACGTAAGGGTCATTTGAAGGTAGGCCTTTAAAATCCGGTCCCAATTGGTGGGAAGTGTGTTTAGAAGTGCTCTACATCACACTTTTTGTCTAGATAGAAGTGGAGGAAGCACATTGGTCCAGCAGCGTGGAACATAGATTTTTTGAACACTTGCCTATTTTGAGGTCTCCCACTATGTAGTGTAACAATGAAATGATTATTGTATACTGAAATGACCAGTAAGCTTATTTTGATGGCTGCACAAACTTTTTTGATGATCATATTTTTAGAACCAGGCCTTATATCAATTTCTTAAGAATAAAGCTGTCTTATATCAATATTCAAGTCAACAGCTGAAATCGGTTTCTACTAGCTTCATATATGTTATTAACATTATAACACTAAGCTTATACAACCCGGTGCAACACATTCTAGTTTAACATATACTATTTTCCGTCGGGGTGGTTCTGATCATAAAGAACAGTACTGGGCCTCGGTGTTCTTTTTTTGTTTTCCGCTGTATCTTCTTTACAGTCTCTGGAGGCTTCTCGCTCTCTCTCGCCGAGGTTTCTTTATCTCCCTCAAACTCTCTAGATTCTTCTCCGCCCAAGATTTGTTCCTCTCCATCAAATCTCTCTCTCTCTAGAAGTTGATAGCCAGTCGGGTCGGTTGCTGTTCACCGCTTTCTCTCAATCCTTCTTCAGTCTTTCTCTCGAATGTTCAATACAAATCGGAACTTGGGGTTTAAGGTTCCAACGCTTCATTTTCTATGTTTGAAGTTTCCATAGCATTCTGGATAGTGTGTGAATTGTGATCTTTGAGGTCATTTGATCAAATAGGAATATCTGATTGATGTGGCACCCTTTTGATCAAAATAGAAGATCTGATTGCTCAATCAGATATTCTTCAGATTTTGAGTTTCAGTTAAGCTCGTTTTTTGGGTGATTTGTTTGAATTTAGTTGCATGCAATGCAGGGCGCTGTGTATGAAGCTTTTGGGGGTGATTTCGCACTTTTTCAATCTGGGTTTTGTGTTGGTTTTTATTTGAGTTGGGTTTTGTGGAATTACATATGAGAAGGGAGTAGAGGGAGAGTAGCTAACTTTGATTTTTCATTTTAAAGTTTACACAGAAGATTGTGAATTGTGATTGGGTTCTGAGTTCTGAGTTCTATCTTTTCTTCTTATTCTTTCTGTACAAATTGAGTCCCTGGAAAAATTATAACATTTTTTTGGAGTTGAATGGTAAGTTGATTGTTAGGAATTTTAATTGCTGCCATTCTTATCACCATGGAGTCTATAGGCTTTAAAAAAGGAATTTGCTATGTCTTAATGGTTAATGAGTCTTGTGTGAATGAATTTCCTCCCGTATAGTTTTTTGTTTTCTGCCTTTCAATTGAATTGGATCCTTATCTGAGATTTGTTTTTATTCTGCTTTTCACATCAAGTTATGGTCATTGGAATTTAAATAGGGATCTGGGAGTATTATTTCACTTCTACATGTTTTCCACCCTTCAACCATTTCATATGTAGCTTCCTAATTTAACAGATATGTTGTTTTGTTGTGCAAGTAGGTAGTTCATAATAGGTGATTTATTACATTATTGCTTTGGTTCTCCATAAGTCTTTAATGAAGTGCCAGAGCTATAGAATTAGTGTCCAATATGCTTTGTGCTATTTGGAGAGATGGTTGCATCAAATCATTAACAAATCAATGGACTACTTGCATTGCCTATATTTCAATCTTGGTGATCATTGTCTATATACGTGTCTTCTTGAATCATTCACAGTACTGGTGTGAACTGTATAGGCTCTTCTTGGGGGTTGTGGGCTATTGCCAGTGAAACTATTAATATGCAGATTGTTTTCTTATATATCGCTTTACACAAATTCAGAAATCAATTTTATTGCTTTTTATCTGTTTTAGCAAATCATTCAGTGGCACTAATCTGATCTTTATCTTATTTCATAATTCCCAGCTTTTCTTACAGTGATTGGTATCAATTAGATATGTGAAATCTTGCCTCACAGGTGAGTGGCCTTGGTTTCTGATGTATTTTTGGTTGGTGGGTATTGAATGGTTTTAGTGATTATTTCTAAAGTTTCGATCTTTGTGGCTTTTGGGTGTTTTGCAGGTTTCCATTTCTTTTGGTACGTGGATAGGGAGATCGAGTACAACCAGGTGTTTCAGTTGCTATTACGATGCGACGATCAATGAGAACTTTTTCCCTTACCATTTCCCAGAGAGGTAGGCCTGGCGTCCTCATGGTAGAGGTATTCCTGTTTAACCCACATAAGTCCTGTGCATTTTGAATTCCCAATTCTCTGTATTTGTTTTACTTGCTACTGTTTTCAACTTCAGTTTTACATGTATTGTTGCTAAACATACCATTTGTACTATTAAAGCCGTGTTGTGTTTTCATAAGATGATTTCTCTTTTAGCAAAAGAGTAAAACTAACCCATATTAAGATCCTCCTGACACCATGACCATCATTTTGGCCTCTCAAAATGGATGTGATATGATAGTGTATAGTTGCTTTCTGTTAGGATTATTAAGTCTTTCTTTATGTTTTCAGACACTGTATAATCTGCTCCTATGTGTATGTTTCCTTTTTGGTGCAGCTGAGATTTGTGGATACCTACAATAGTGATCCAGATTGCATGACTAGAATATTGGATATCCAGATTGAATAGGTGAGTATCGACACCTATGAATTGTCTCCATACCAGTTGCCTGTTGCAATTATTTCTGTGTAGTGTTTAAATACATACCACTCACTACATAATACAGTCTCTTACAATTTTTTTCTCTACACTAAACAGCCACCACCTTCATTTTTCACAGCAATGGAGGAGTGTACTTAAAAAGCAACATTAAGACAGTGGTGAGACAATGTTCTTGGACTGACAAGCTTTTATATGAGGTAAGATAAGAAACCATGATTAAGTTTTGATCCTGTTCATGGCTGGGTTAGGAAACTTGCGCAATTAAGTACTCAATGTGGAATACTTTTAGTACACTCAGTACTTCAAAAGCATTACTAAATTCTGATATCTGAAACTTACTTATGAAGTTTATCATTTGTACTGTATAAGTACATGATCTGTTTTTGACAATATCTTTTCCTTTTTTGAAGTTTCCTAAGGTCAATTAAATGCCTTTATGATATTCTTTTTTTACAGTTCAATTATTGGTATGTACTACCTCTGGGATGAGTATTTGATGTTTGGAGGAATCACTCACTTCATTTTTGCTTCATAGTTTCACTGTAAGGATGCTCTGCTATGACTTTGAAGATGTTGTAACACTGCTCAGAAAACCAAAAATACATTTAACACGATGCATGTGTAATTGGGTATTCAACTATTCATATACACATGCTTGATTGGAAGATAGTTTTTCACTGGTAATTCATTGAAAGAGAGTTTAGGCATGTTTAAACTATAGTTTCTTTCTGCTAATCCTTTAATATCAATTTGGATTCCATGCAATATTAGCTTTTCAGGTTGTTATTGTTTTCAACATTAACTTTTAAACTTGCAAAATGAGAAACTTAATTGGTATCTTTGTTATCTCAGACTTTATTTTTGGTAAAATTTGTTTTCTGTTGAGTTATAGCTTGGTTCTTTTATGAAGGTTTAGTTTATGGTAGTGATAAAAATGGGTGCTTTATTTTTTTGGCACTGTGCACATTTGTACTGCATTTTAGATTATTGGGTTTTCTGAGTTTCTGGCTTTAGTGTAGTTTTTTTTTTTTTCTTCAATTGGCAGATATTACTGTCTCAGTAGGGTAGCTGATTTTGACTTGACTTATAATGACAAATACAAATATTGATTGGTTTGTCATAGTGATTTCAAGTTGCAAAAGAATATTACGAGTAGCTTGAAGTTTCGGGGAGAGCTGCAGAGTTAAAGGCCTACATGTGCAGAAAATCCAGAAATAAAGCCTTAGATTTTGTAAAAATAGGGAGGTAGAGCCGGACACTGAAGTTGAGAAGAATGTTTTTGTTGTTTGCAGAGAATGAGGCTGCTAATGGCAACTAAGAGATGACTGGAATTCTTGAACAGAAGAAGAAACTGCAGACTAGGGAGAGAAAGGTCGACTTTGACGTAGTTGATGTATATGCAGCAACTCCCAGGCGAGAAGACAAAAATGTTGAAATCATCATGCCTCATGCCTTCACAAATATGAATGTAGGACAGATCCGCGGCAGAGCGCGGGCAAATTTCTAGTTTAACCTATATATTTGTTGAGATGAACTGTACACTAAAGTACTGTTCACCATCTCACGAATCACTGTTCACATGAACAGCTTTGGGCCTGCATTTCGTTGCTGTTTTATTTACCCATTCTCGCCCTTCTCTCCTCGCCATTCATGAAGCTTCCAGACCAGAGCGATCTGGAGACCTTCTGTCTTTTTTATTCCTTTACAGGCTGCTTCGAGAGTGAAAGAATTTCCTGGCTTGAACACTGTCAAGATCAAAAACAACACGATTTTTCCCTTGGTGTTGCGTTATTGCTTTTCTTTTATTCAGATACAGTCAGTTCTCAGTTGCGGCGTCTTGGAATGTTGGTGAGTTGTCGGGTTTTCCTTTCCTTTGTGTTTTCTTTTTGATAGAGATTGAGAGATGAAAATTAATGTGGGTTCTGTTTTTTACAGCATGAAGGAAGGCGATTTTGCAGGGTTAAGAGCTTCGGAAGCTCATTGATCTCCATCGATAAAACGAGGGCTTCGTTATTCATTTCCAGATTACAATTTCTACCTTTTTTTTTTTTTTTTTTTTTCGTTTAATGTGGATGCATCTTAAACACTAATAAGATTGAATTGAATAATTTACCATATCTGATTTTCATGCATGCAGTTTTTGGTTTGATTTTCGTGTATGTTGATGAACAATGTGATGCAAGTTGTTATGAAATCCAAATTTCATGTAAGTTATGCTTCTTCTTGGTTTGGGTCTTTTTATCTTTATTTCTTTATTGGGCAGCGATTGATCTCCCCCTTTGAGCTTAGCATGGAATTGATTTTGGTTGCACTTCTGTAATTGCAGAGACGATGAAGAAGGTAGAGAACGTTATGAGATTCAGAGAGAAGAATTTTAGCAATAGATTAGTCGCCTTATTTTCAGGTATACTTTCATAAGTATCTAACATTCATGCATGTTTTTATCCTCTCAAAAGTTTTTCAGTTCTTGAAATTCACTTTGAAATTTTGTATACAACTGACTTGGGGTTTCGATTGTGCAGGTGTTGAGGGTTGTATAATATTGGGTTTTTCATCAGCAAGGAGAAGAGGCACTCCTGGGTTATTAAGTTTATGATGTGAGGAGGAAGAGCATGAGGTTAATAAATAAGTTACATTTGCAAGTATGAATTAAGGATTCTTACTGAACATTTTTCGATGTTTACATAGTTTTCTTATTAAACATTGAACTATGTTGGTATGAATTTTTGTTAGTTTGTGTAACTTTCTACTTCAGTGCCAAATGTCTGACACTTTCAGGAAAGCTAATACGTACTGCATATTTAATCAGATTGCAGACTTTGCATTATAGACTGCATATCGTTATCTCTTCAAAGTAACTATCTGCTTCACCTGTCATGGGCAAGGAAGGCGATTTTGCATGTTATGAGCTTCAGAAGCTCATCGATTCTACATTGATGAAGAGGAGGGGTTCATTATTTGTTTCCAGGTTTCAATTTTACTTTTTGCTTTGATGTGGATGCATGTCTAATAAGATTGAATTGAATTATTCGCAAATGGGTTTATTTCGTGTATGCTGATGAAGGATGTGATGCAAATTGTTTTGAAATCCAGATTTCATTTAAGTTTTACTTCTATACGAACTTTTTCTATGGTCATTATGGTCATTTCCTTACCAAAATATACATGCCCACCACAGTTACACGCGAAATGTATACTGAACCTTATAGAGTTTTAGCATTGTTGAACCAAGATATGAGATGTATATGGATCTATGCAGCGAAAGATTGTTCTGTTGAATACGTGATTGTAGTGAATAAGAGTAAAGAAGTACAATGCAGCTATAGGCAGATGAGTTTTCAATTTTTGCCACTGGTACGTTAAGTATGTCAAGTTTTCTTTTCTGTTTTCACTTTTACTTTTTTGCTTTCTGATTTGTTTGCATGTTAGCTATCACTTTTGGTTTAGTGACACTTACACCAGAACATCAGTTCGGTCTCATATTGCATTATACTGATTATGTGTTTTGATTTTCAGATTAAATTATGAGTAACAGTTGATGACTTAATCACAAGATTGCAGATTCATATGAAATTTAGACCCTTTTTTGCATAATATTTTTGACAGATTATTGTTCCTACTGTTTGGCTTTATAGTAGAGCATTCAATACACTGACTAATAGTCAGAGGCTATTTCAGAGGTTGCTATAGTTCTGTGATCTTTGGCTTTATTTCTGCTCATTTAAGATTCATTAGCAATCCTTGACTATCAGTCTTAGAGCAAAGAATTGATATAGAGAACACTCTAAGAACTTTTTTTCAATGCAGAAACTACTAGGCAGAAGCAAGTGTTCGAATGACCTTTGTTATGTAAATGGTATAAATTACATGTTCATTTGATCTAGGTTTTTCACTGAACACTGTAAAGCATACTCCATCGTTTTCTTTTTTGTTACATCTTTAGGCACATAAACATATAAAAACTGTTGCCCTACTGGTCAGATCTACTATTAAAAACACTTATCTATAAAAATATGTTTTCCTAGAACTGTTTACTTTTAATTGTCAACAATCTGTTTAGCATCAGATGATTCTGAAATGCATGCTCATTTCTCCATGCTCAGATGTTGTAAAGAATCACAGAACCACTGAGCTCAAAATAAGGAATCATTCAAAGACTTATATGACAGTTTTTTAATTTTATTTGGTTTTGTGATTATAGATGCTTTCCTCATGTGATGTTTACTTACAACAATCTGATGCTCATTAAAAAGATTTCAAATCCAAACAAGCTTTGGTGGCTTTGTATAACTCTGCATTTATCCAGTCTTTTAACTATTTTCTTTAACTGTAATAACACAAATTGTGGACTTAACTAACATAGTTTATCACTTGGAAAGTTCGAATTGTGTGTACATATACAGATTAGAGTTCTATGTCAGCATTTTTCATGCTTTTGCAGATATCTAAGATCCTCAAGCTGGTAAGAAGGCGTCAAAAACTCATTCAGGCTTCTGCAAAAGTACACCCATAATTTCAAGTAGTTCAATACTTTGCTATTATTTGATTTGCGCTTTTTGTTTTTGTTTTTGTTTATGTTTCTTTAACTTGCACTTGCACTTTTACATCAACCACTTTTCCAGAAAAGTGTAATTCTCTTTGTACTTGCTATATTTTAACTTATAGAAGTACAATGGTTGTCAGTTACTTGGTTTTACTTTTCTAAAATTATCATAATTTATTTAGGGTCCAATTACAATTTTATTGGTTGCTTTTTCATTTTGCAGGTGATTCCAGTCACCTACAATTGGACAAAAGTAAGTGAGATATTGTACTACTGTGAATTACTGGAAATGCACTTTAGCAATTTAGAATCCACATTTTACATTTTACATCTGAATGTGATTGATTCACATACTGTTGAGTACAAGGGCCATGCTTGAAGCGGAAAGCTAAGGGTTCTCTGATGGTAAACATAATGAAGATCGAAGATCCTACCGAGACAATGCTGATTTCAATTTCACATAATCACATTAATAGACTTATTGTCAAACTAATATTAAGGGCCATTTGATTCTTCTTTCTCTTCAAGCATTGGACTTGGCATGTCTTTTGTTAGCGTCTTAGCATTATGATCGGCACTCAGCTAATCGGTTATGCTTAATTGGATGAATAACTTCTTCAGAAAGCGCCTTAGCATTACTGTGTTGCTTATTGACTTATTGTTAGCGGCTTAGCACTATGATATTGCCTTATATAAAAAGCTGTTAGCAACAAATCCCCCAGCAAAGTGGGGGTTGGTATTTCTAGTATATGAACATGAGACAGGGACGAATATGTTACCTAATGATATTGATGGATACGAATACTGCTGGAAAAGAAGCTTCTCTGCAAATTTCCAAGTAATTTTGCTGATTGCTGATTGAGCGGCTGCTGGAAGCAAATTTGCTTCCCACCCATGCTTCCTCACCCCCACCCACCTAGACAAATGCCTAACAATTATATATTTATGATAATTAATTATATTGTTATCTTAATTTTATTTTAATCCTTTTTTCTGTTCCTAAAACCCCAGAGCTTTGCCGACCTCTCTCTCTCTCTAGAGAAGATGAAGATCTGCACATCGATGAAGATCTGGATATCGATGAAGATATGGGATATGTGAAACACTTTTCTCTTTTCAATTTCTTTTAATTCTTGGATATCCTTATTTCTTTCCTTGGTCTGGTGAACAGACACGCGGATTGTGGTACTGGGAAGAGAGTTCAATTTGAGGAGAAGAAGATTTGGGATTGACAATTCAAAACGAGATGAAGACCCACTATCAGGACAAGCACTTTAACCGATGAAAAAGTTTTGTCAGTTAAGATGTTAGCCGACGACCTTTCGTCGGCTACGGTTTCGTCGGGAAAGAGTCGTCGGCGATGACTTTAGCCGACGAAACTAGAAGACGTCGTCGGCTATTGTCCAAGTATTTAGCTGACGACAGAAGACGTCGTCGGCTATTGTCCCAGAATTTAGCCGATGAATATCTTAAATGTTTTGTCGACCATAGTCTGAGACTTTAGTTGACGATTATTTAAGATATTCGTCGGTTAAAGTATGTAATAAAAAAATTTAAAAAATAATTATAGCCGACGAAATATAGTCTGTTTCATCAGCTTTAGTAGGGTTTAGCCGACGAAACATGTCATAATTCGTCGGTTAAACCTTTAATAAAAAAATTAAAAATACTATAGTCGATGAATATCTTACATGTTTCGTCGGCTATAAGTCTATTCCAGTAAAAAAAAAAATACCTGAAATTTCTAAATTACCATTCCAAGCAAGGTGCAAAATACACAAAAACAATTTCATATATATAACCAACAACAAGCACATAAAACTATATAATTGATCAACTACACAAAATCTAGATTGTCTAAATCAATATCCGATTCTAGGGACTGCTGCTGAGGAGGTTGCGGCAACTGAGGTAGCGATATAGGCGTAGGCATGGGCGGAGCTGGAAGTCCCTGAAGCTGGGCAACTGTAAATTCCTGTAAGTACTGGAACATCTGCTGCTGCTGGCCTGTTGGGTGGCATATACCACGGCAGTATAGGCTGTCTGGGCGGTGATCTGGGCAGCATGAGCGGCAGCCTGAGCAGCTTGCTGTTCCCGTAGTCTCTCAACTTCCGACTCTAGCCGAGTCGTCTTGCTGCTGATCGAGGCTGCCTTTCGTTGAAATCCTGAAGTGGTCTTCAGGACCCCCTCGCCCATCTTTCCTAGACCATGGTAGTAGAAGTTGTTTTCTTGCGGTGGGAAGGCTGTGCCCATGATCCTCGCCCCAACCCTCGGATCTGAAGTGTCGATCCGGGACATGTCTTCGGACATCTCTTCCTCCTGCGTGTCCGGCCATGTCTCCCTCACTATAGCACTCATCACCTCGTCACTAGCCTCCCTCACATTCGCCTAATTGGATAGGAAAAAAATGATTAATTAACATTTTAACATATATATAAGTAAAATTAAAAATTTAAAAACGTAAAATGACTTACAATATCCTCCTGGGCGTCAGGATATGCCTTCTCGTACGTACAGACATACCGGTTGACTTCTGGATGTTACTTGGCCGCCTCGTCCATGAAGACAGCAAACGGTCTAGAACCGGCATGATGGTTTCTTGTGTTGTGTTGCCGGTTTTGAGCGTTCGCCCAGGAAACGGCATTCAAAGAAAAAAATAAATTATTAGTAAAATATTTAAAAACGGACGTACTTAATGATAAATTAACTAATTAATTTTTTTAAATGCCTGTTTAAGAGGGTTGTTGAATTTTGATGTCAGAAGCCAACGCCACTCGTACTCCATGTTTGGAACTCAGCAGGGGTACCAGAACGTGCGTTCCCGTGCGTAGTCCAGTGGGTCCGCAACTCGTTCTTCCACTCATTGTACCTACAGATACAACAAAAATATTAGAAATATTATTAATATCACATACAATTTTGTTTTTTCATTAATTTCCCAACGTACCTTCCCCCATGCACAACGTCCGCCTAGCTGTTCTTCAGGTGCTCGGGAATGTCAAACCACACCTACATTTAACGGTTTATTAGTTTAGTTTTTCGAGAAATCAACAATGTAATACATAATATTATTGAGACATTTTGTAAACTCACCGACATCGCGTTGTGGACCATGTCCTTAACCTCCTGCGGGACCTCGCCCCAGTCTGACCACAACATAGGGACTTTATCCCTAATGAGCGCTCCCACGCGGCCGGAGTACGTCCTCGACTTCCCGCCCGATACTATGTGGCCATCCCCGTCAGTACCGATGACGATCCTCCCTGAGGTATTGACGGTCTTCTTGAGAGTCTTCCCTGTGACGGGGCGTCTCTTCTTCTTTGTCGGCTTCGTTCTGACGGTGCCTACCACATGATAAACCAAATTGATTATTAAAATCGGAGACCCTTTATTATTAATTATAAGAAAACAAATCATTCATCTTTCATTACCTGAGGGCGATGCAGCAGACGCGACGGATTCCGTCTCTGTCGCTGATGATGATACCCTCGCGGAAATAAGAGGCGTATCAAAAGGCACGAATCGGTACGCCGCTGATGGAGCCACTGGCGGGGGCAGTGGATAAATCGGCGTCCCTAAGCCATCGCCTGCAGGTAAGATCGGTATAATCCGCAGAAGGAACAGATGAGGCGGCGGCATCTGTACCCCAGATGACCCACCATCTGAAGCAGTAGGACCTGGAGTGGGCGCCCGGTGTATCTCAGGCATACGGGGTGCAGACACCTCCGTCTGGGTCTGAGGCCACAGCTGCCTCGAGGAATGAGGGACGCCCCACTACCTCGATGAAGGGGGCACCTCCGGCTGCCTCTGCGCCGTCTCCAGAAAGATCGCACGTCTGGATGTCATGGGGCCCAGAAACAACGTTTGAGGGTTGCTAGAGGTTCTTTCAGACGATTCAGACTTTTGGCTCTTCGAACCCTTCGTCGATCTAAAATTACCGCTCATTCTGTTTAAAATATTAATTTGAATCATGGCTGAGGAAGAAAATCATGAAACTTAATAACGACACACCACACGTAAATCAAACACAAAATCAATAGGCATCGAAAATATCCACAATATTTCAGCAACCATATATTTAAACTTGCATAATCCAAACCACAACGAAGTCACACAAATAACAACGTGTGTGTGTGTGTGTGTATATATGTATATATATTCATCATAAACCAATCCACAATATCAATACCGCATAAAAACCCTAAATTCCCAAATTCGAAACCCTAGAATGACATATCGAAATAAAAATCAGAGGATTACACCACCTGGCAAGCGACGAGCAGGCGAGCAGGCGGAGTAGGCGAGCAGGAGTGGGAGAGGGCGACCGGGAGAGGGAGATTGGGCCAAACCTAGGAGGCGGTGGTGGCTGTGGAGCGCGGTGAGGGCTCGCGAAGGCGGACCGGTATGGAGGAGGCGGAGGAGGGCTTTAGGGTTTTTTCTCGCGCTGTGGAGGCTGTCGAGCGCTGGGTTTAATTATATACCTTTAGCCAACGAAATTTTTACTTCATCGGCTAAACCTTTAAATTCGTCGGCTAAACCTCTAAATTCGTCGGCTAAACCTTTAAAATTCGTCGACTGATTGTTGAACATGTATATTGAGGAATTCAGGTGTAAAAAACGTACCTTTCCATGTGATACATCCAAGTGTAGTGTACTGGACTGGTAAGCAACAATTGCTCGGGAAGATGGGTCATCAGGTGAGGCATGATGTCAAAAAAATTTGGAGGAAATATCCTCTCAAATTTACACATGATATAAATGATGTCCTCTTGCATTTCCCGGAGGTTAGATTTTTTCATTTCCCGTGTGCATAATTTCTGGAAGAATCTTGCCAACGCTATTAACGGCTCCACCACCTGACGGGGAAGGAACGGTCGAATGAAAGTAGGGAAGAGACGTTGTAACAGGATATGACAGTCATGACTGAAACGACCCACCCCAAATTTCACCCTGAAACCCGGAGTAAGTCGTGCGGGTACCACCACCAAGGAAAATTTACTGAAAAGATTAAGAAAATCTCCCTTGCAGATGGACAACCCTAACTCGAAAATTCCAAATTACACTCTTAATACAACACTTCCAAACATCACATAATTATCCTTCAGAAATTCTACACATAATATACAATAATCCCAAAGTATTCAGAGCTACTAAACACTAGCGGAAGCAAGAAAACACGAGTAGGTTGAACAGGTAACCTACTGACGAAAACTGGCAGAAATGCGGGTGACTATGCCTCGCCTCCTACTAGATCCAACCCAAACTCTGCAGACTGGGCAATTTAAAACGAAGGGCCCAAGGGAAAACATTTAATAACGTTAGAGTGAGTGGACAAAAATAAAATAATAAATAAAATATTTATGTTTCCCCAAATTAATATCTAAGGAAAAATCGAATGCATGCCGCAAGCGATAAAACTTTTATCTCATAAAATATCGAGCTTCTCAGACTCTATAATATATGTATGTATTTACACTCGTCCATACTCCCTATATAAATTCATGGGTCTATATAGAGCTACTAC
>NC_020496.1:33623065-33625251 GCF_000184155.1 Fragaria vesca subsp. vesca | reverse complement strand
ACGTCCTGTTCCAAATATAATATTAATTTCCCAACCAATAATCCAATATTTAATCAAAATAGGCAAAATTACCCGAGAGCCATAAATACGCTCATCATTGCCTAACTTCGATATTCTTAAATCGGAACGATCCGAACTTAAATATCATACTCAACAGTCGTAAATACAACCTCCCCAAAATACGACTTAAATCCTACGGCCGGATTCTGCATTAATTAACCGCAAAAAATACCAAACTTCGGAAATTCACAACCCTATCCAAATCTCATCCAAAAATTCCATAAATCACATCAATATACTCCTCTTAATATTCCACACTTAAAACCCTAAAAATCTCCTAACCGGCGGCGGCGCCGCTGGTGGCTCCGCCGGCAGCGGCGGCCGGAGGCCAATTCCGGCGACCTCCAAAACCTATGAAATTTTGACAGAATTATCTCCTCATCATGCTCTACAACTTTCCTGACCAACACATCACCCAATTCCAAGCCTAACTAGGATAATCAAACAAAAACATCCTAAAAGCCCTAGAAATTTCAACTCCACATTTCTCCTTACCTAGCTCAAGATGGAGTGAGCTGATTGGAGGGGTTGCTGCACGGGAGGAGGGCTACAAAACCGTACCAAGCTTGCCCGGATTGGTGGCCGGAGGAGGGAGTTCCGGCGACCGGAAGTTCGGGGCAGCCTAACCTTTCGGGCGGCACCGCTCTCTCACGGCGGCGCTAGGGGGGCTGTCACCGGTCCTGGAAGATAGCTGGGTCGGAGACCGATCGATTGGGACCGGTGCGGTGGTCTGGGGCGGCCGGACGGTGGCGGTCTGGCGGTCGGAATTCCGGACAGCGAGAGGGCTCGGGTGCGGGAGCGGGAGAGGAGAGAAAATCGGGAGGAAAATAGAGGAAAAGAGAATGGGTTTGGGCCTCACACCCCAAACCGGTCCATCACCTATATACTACCCAATTCTAAAATTAAACACCCCGAAAAATAATACCTGAATAAAATTACCTTTTACTAGCTAAAATTTACTATTTTTACCGTCGTCGTATTTTCCTCTTACGAATAATCCTCAGCACAATAATCGTCCCCGAAACCCCTCTAGGGACCAATTAAGCTATTAACTCAATGATCGAGACGGTAAAATTCTTATTATAATCACGCTAGTAAATAAGGTAAAAATATAAGGGTCGGGATGTGACAATGACTCTTCAACTCGTACATCTTATTGTCCCGGAAGTTCACACACCGGGCTATATTTCCTGCATAGCCTAAAGGATACTTCACACAACTCATCCACCTGAAAATTACGTTATTCTGGTCAGGCTTCACGGTGTAAGGAGCTTGAGGCATTTTTTTCTTCCCTTCTTTCAACCACAGATGTCTTCTTATAAGCATTTTTTTTAGATCAATGTGTGCCTTAGGACAGTTTTTCGTCTTCCCCTCCAAGTTCACCATTGTGCCCACCACACTGTCACAAACATTCTTTTCTATGTGCATCACATCTAGGTTGTCAGGACCTACCCCGGATTTCCTCTTGAAATCCGGAATAAACCCTGCGGGACCCACCTCAAGGGAAATTCTACCAAAATTTTGGCATAACTTCTCTTGAAAATGAGTAACCTTACCTGAAAGAAAAATCATCAAAGCCCATACACTTCTAAAACAATTTAATCCACATCTTCTGGAGCCATCCGCTCCCCAAATAAACATCCACCACCTCAACTCACATAAAAAAATCAAAATAATTTCATGAATTTAATATCTCATACAAACATACCAAATGTCTTTTTCATCACTCCTAAGAGGAGTCATAAGCTCTTAGCACACAACCACAATAAAAACAATCTTAATATCACTTAAAACATGACACGACCCACCCCGAATTTCACCCTGAAACCCAGAGTAAGTCGTGCGGGGACCACCTCCAAGGAAAATTTACTGAAAAGATTAAGAAAATCTCCCTTGCAGATGGACAACCCTAACTCGAAAATTTCATATTACACTCTTAATTTAACGCTTCTGAATATCACATAATATACAAAATTCTAAAGTATTCAGAGCTACTAAACACAAGCGGAAGCAAGAAAACACAAGTAGGTTGAACAGGTAACCTACTGATGAAAACTGGCCGAAAAGCGGGTGACTATGCCTCGTCTCCTACTAGATCCAACCCGAACTCTGCAGACTGGGCAATT
>NC_020496.1:33618478-33623045 GCF_000184155.1 Fragaria vesca subsp. vesca | reverse complement strand
CCGGCGGCTTTTCTCCTCTCCGGCGGGTTAGAGGCTCGGGGGCTAGGCCGGGGAGGGAGAGGAGGTGACGGGGGTCCGATCTGGGCTGGAGCGGCGGCAGCTGGTGGCCGGACGGCGGCGGGCTGCGGTGGCGAAGTTTTCCGGGTGGAGGGAGAAAAAACTCGGGTGGGAAGAGAGAAAACGGGAGGGAGAGAGAGAGAAAGGGAAAAGAAGAAGAAATGGGTTGGGCTCGGCCCAGCCGACCCAACTCTCCTTTTAACCCAAAATTCCAAAATTTAACACCCCGAAAAATAATACCCGAATAAAAATTACCTTTTACTAGCTAAAATTTACTATTTTTACCATCGTCGTATTTTCCTCATACGAATAATCCTCCGCACATAATCGTCCCCGAAACCCCTCTAGGGACCAATTAAACTATTTACTCAATGATCGAGACGGTAAAATTCTTATTATAATCACGCTAGTAAATAAGGTAAAAATATAAGGGTAGGGATGTGACAAAACATCCCATGGTTATTCAGAGCATCTACTAGGAAAGAAGGAAATACATAGGTAGGTTAACTAGTAACCTATGAGAGAAAACTGGATGAGGTGGGAAATATGACCCGCCTCCTACCCTCGCCGAACAGAACTCTGCAGACTGGGCATTTAAAACGAAAGGCCCAGGGGAAAACATTTAAAACGTTAGAGTGAGTGGACAAAATAAATAATAAAAATACGGACTTAATGATAAAGCATTGAAATCAATTTAATGCTTTTCCCATATTTTCCATTGAGAAAATATTTATGCATGCCATTCTTAAAAATTTTTCCGAAAATAATTATAGACAAAACTAATGAACCAATCCCATTGGTTCCCAATAAATCAATAAAAATAGGGAAGAGGTTTCACCATAACAATGAGCCTCCCAGGTTATAATAGCGTCCCACGCTAAGCGCTCTACTCACATATGATGAGGACCGCTAATAAGGCTATAATAGCGTTCCACACTAAACGCTCAACTCTCATATGATGAGGACCGCTAAATAATGGCTAGCTAACAATAAATATATATATACCGATCGGTTGCCTCCCAGGCTATAATAGAGTCCCACGCTAAGCGCTCTACTCACATATGATGAGAACCGCTAATAAGACTATAATAACGACTCACATATGATGAGGACCGCTAATAAGGTTAGCTAGCAATAATCTATATATCAACCCTTTTTATGGTGAAATACAATATTAAAACAAAAAGATCCACACTTCCCCGAATAAATTATAATAAACTCATAGCACATAGTACAGTTCCCAACTGTACATGGAAAGAATATAAATCACTTGATACGTCTCACGTGTCAACTAAAATTGCAATAGAGTTCCGGAAAAATAAGTGGAGCTCGATAATCCAACAAAATATTATATCTCCAAATGCCTTTGAAATTAAATAACTTTAGCGCATGCATGATATTAAAATCAAAGGTTTACTCACAGTGCTAGGCTATGCTTGCCGACGGCCCGAGACTTCCTCCAAATGATCCTCCTCACGTCCTGAACAATAAATAATCATTAAGCCTCCAAACCAGGACAAAACTTTAATAAAATTTCCGAAATAAAAAGGAAGCCTATAATTTTCATTTTTCTTGTCCAACTTCTCCACTTATTACCTAATAAGGCTCACATTACTCCGCACTTACCGAAAACCATAATTTAACCTTTTTAGACTTTAAAACCTGCTAAACCAACTGTCGGATTTCCATTCGAATAACCGTCTAAATCCTTTATCATTGATAAATCCCAGACCTTATCAAATCTCCTCCAAATATTCCCAACTATACTTCATTAAACTCCTCTCATTAAAACAAACCCAAAATCATGAAAAACTGCCCCTAAGGGGCGGCAGCGGCCGGTAGCCGGATTCCGGCGAGGGCCAATGCTTCTCAAATTTTCACAGAATATTCCTTTCATCATGCTCAACAACATTCATAACTAGCACTTAGTCCATTTCTAAGGCTAACTAGGGCAAACGAATCAAAACTTCCATAAATCCCTAAAAACTTCAATTATACATTTCTCCATAACAACAACGAAATAGACTAATTCCATTTGAGGGAATACTCACTTTGATGAGGGCTACAAGATGAGCCAAAGATTCCGACCTATGGTGGCCGGAGGTGGGATTTCCGGCAAAAAGCTTCCCGGCGTCTCCGGCGAGTTTTCTCCTCTTCCGGCGGGCTAACGACTCGGGGGCTAGGCCGGGGAGAGAGAGGAGGTGATGGGGGTCAGAACTGGGGTGGGCTGGTAGCTGGTGGCTGGCCGGACGGCGGCAGCTGGCGTTGGAGACTTCCGGTGGGATGGGGGCTCGGGAGAGAAGGGAGGAAAAGAGAGAGAGAGTGTGAGTGAGGGAGTGAGGGGGTGAGTGGGGGGTGTTGGGCTGCCCACACCCGGTCCATAAACTTAAACCCCAAAAATTATACCCACTTAATATTTACCCCCTTTTATCATCTCATAAAATTACTCTCTTAATTCATAACTTTTTCATGCTAACTCCGATTTTAACACATAGCATGTCTACGAACTCGTAAAAATGTCCTCTACAACTTTCATGAAGAAAGTTTTCCCAAATTCCAAACGCAAGAAAAAGTCAACTGTAGGGTCCTTAAGTGGTAAACGGTTACTTAACACGGTAAAAGACCAAAATAATACCAAAGTAAATAACCGTAAAATAACTTAAGAACCGGGGTGTGACATAGGTAGTGCCTGATCAACAATTTACTCCAGTATGGGAGTTCCCAGATTATGCTCTTATGTGTCCAGAATTTGTATCTGTCGGGTCTTTCAGGTATTGCCGCCACAATATTGAGATGATTGCTGAGCTGCCCAAAATCGTACTCATTAAGCACTGCTAAAATTTTTTCCCTCGTCCATCTTCTGGGAGGCACACCGTTTTCTACGGTCCCATTAAATGCCTGTGCATCGAACCACCATTCGTGATTATATGGAAGGAGAGTACGGTGACCTAATTTGCATATCTTGTTGCAATGACTGCTGCTCCCCTCATCGCTAAAGCACTCTGGACAAGCCTTGTATCCCCTAACAACGTTGCATGACAACATCCCACAGGCAGGAAAATCACTGATGGTACCAACAACCATAACATGCATCTGGAACATCTCGTGCATGTACTTGTCATAAGTGGGATGACCAACGTCCCACAAAAACTTAAGCTCTTCAATCAAAGGTCTCAAATACACATTGAGACACTTCCCTGGATAACCGGGCCCCGGAATCAACAAACTCAACATATTATATTCCTTCTTCATGCACATCCATGGAACAAGGTTGTACGGTACCAAAATCACCGGCCATACACTGTATTGAAGACTCATGTTGCCAAAAGGGTTGAACCCGTCAGATGAGAGGCCGAGCCTCACATTTCGGACCTCTGACGCAAAATGAGGAAACTCCCTGTTTATATGCTTCCAAGCCTCCCCGTCAGCAGGGTGTATAAGGGTATCTTCGTCATGCAATTCCCTATCAGCGTGCCATCTCATAGCTTCGGCCGTGTGTGAAGACATGTACAACCGCTCCAGCCTATCCCTCAACGGGAAATACCGAAGTACCTTCACAGGTTTCCTATTGCCTGTAGGAGTCAGCTTATACCTGTCAGTGGACATGCGTCAAGGCCACCAAGGTCATTCACTTCTAGATCTTTACCCCAGAAGAGAACGCAGTCATATCTGCATACATGGATCTTGATGTAAGAAAGCCCAAGATCTTTCAGGATACATCGGACCTTATGATGAGTGGTAGGAAGACGACAACCGTGGGGCAGCATCGAAACAGTGTACTGTAGATAATCATCAACAGCCTTCACGGTCGATTTTGTCTCAACTTTAATCTTCATTACGTCCATCACACTTTCAAGAACGGTTTTCTGACAACCGGGGTACACAGGGGTCTGTTGGAAAGCAAGCAGTTTGTTGTACTTGTCAATACCAGCAGTGTTGACAACTCTAGGGAAGGACTGCACCGGCTCAGGCATATACTGTCCTTGAGCGCATACACCGCTCTCATAAGGAAAAATGTCGTTGATGAAGGCCGTTGTTGGATCGTTGGATGTACTACCCGTCTCAGAAAATTGGCCATGATCATGCGGACCCCCTGATGATGTTTCACTGTGATATAACCAACATGTGTACTTCTCCCAAAACCCGTTACTCTTCAGGTGCTGTCATACTTTTTCAATCGCAAATCGATGCATATCGCTGCGACACTGACATTTCGTGCACGAGCAATAGAAAACTGTATTCTCGTTAGCATTAGCCAGCGCATATTCCAGAAAACTCATAATTGCTTTACCATATCTTTTGTCCCATTTTGGAAGCGAAATCAAACTCTTATCCATATCCTGAAAATATAACAAAATATATATGTATAACTCTAGCTAATTATTAATTAATTTCCATATATAAAATCTCAATTCATTTAGTATATATTCTACGTACTACAACTAATTAATAACAAATTAATTAACACATATATATATATATATATATACACTTAATAATTACATAACAA
>NC_020496.1:33616948-33618458 GCF_000184155.1 Fragaria vesca subsp. vesca | reverse complement strand
TTTAGCCGACGAAATTTTATTTTCGTCGATTAAAGTTGACCATAGCTGACGAAAATTTAAATTAACCGACGAAGAAAAATTTCGTCGGCTAAAATCCACGTTACATAACGAGAAAATAATTCGTCGACCTGATTTTTTTATTTTCGTCGGCTAAAACTTTTCTTCTAGTAGTGACCTGGGGTTATACCCAGACGCTGATATTTTCAGAAACCCAAGTTGAAAAAAGAATAAAAAAAAAAAAAAAAAAATCTCAGCCAGTAAACCGATCGAGTATTGAAAACAGAAACTTGGATTACAACAACCAGATGGGAATCGGATCCCCAAGTATCAAGCAATCACTGGGTCAAGGTCGAGAATCAAAACAAAACAAAAAAAAACCAAATAAGCAAGTAACTAAATATGCCAGATTAGTAAATTTCACTACTCCGAATTAAAAGAAACTCTTGCGGGACAATCTCTTTCTGGATCGGGGTAGGTAGGCAAGCATTCCTGAAGAACCAAGCCTTTGCTGTGGCAGAATTTAATTCTAACCAGAAAGTTTCCTTCGCACTCCAATATTAGTCTGCCCGTACCGATGTCCGCCAGTAAATCAGCGACATTGAATCTACGGCCTGGCCAATACTTTTTTCCAGAACCCATGAATTTGTCTATCTGGCACTTGTACCACAATTTTTTTGCCGTTCTTAGATACGCCACCCCCCGCCGTCCCAATACATCCACCATACACGATCCATGTCGAGTAATTTCGTGGGCCCAAAAGCCCCTGTCTGTTTGGTAGGCTCCATCTCTTCTGGTGGGCCATATTCGATGGAGGTCTTGCACTAGAATCGGATCGAGCTAATAAGAAGAAAATATAAAGGCCAATCGCATATAAGTCTATTTTGAGACATTTTTTTCCACATAGATTCATTCTAACATTTTTACCCACATAAGTTCACCCAAGTTTAAATAAAGTTTTGTATTAAGTATTAAAGTTCAACATAATTACAGACTGTCATCCACACAAAAAAATTAGATTTTCTCCTTTATATTTACAAGAATGCCACTAGTATAAAAAGTCAACAACCACTCTCATTTCGGAACAGTCTCCGGCGGACCTCCGGCGAGATTTCCAGCAGACCTCCGGCGAGGTTTCCGGTCGACCTCCGGCGAGATTTCCGACTGACCTCCGGCGAGGTTTCCGGCCGACCTCCGACGATGACAAAAATTACTACTACAAGCTAAAAAAGCTACTACCACCAGCTATAAAAGCTACTACCACCGCCTACAAAAGCTACTACTGTGAGGTTTCTGATGAAAACAAAACTACTACCACCAGCCACAAAACTACTACCACAAGCTACAAAAGCTACTACCACCGTCTATAAAGCTACTACTGTGAGGTTTTCGACGAACACAAAACTACTACCACCAGCAACAAAGCTACTACCACCAGCTAACAAAAGCTACTACCACCGCCTGACAAAAACTACTACTGTGAGGTTTCCGATGAACACAAAAGCTACTACCA
>NC_020496.1:33612308-33616928 GCF_000184155.1 Fragaria vesca subsp. vesca | reverse complement strand
AGAGAGAGAGAGAGAGAGAGAGAGAGAGAATTGGTGTAAAGGAGATGAGGGCATTTTAGGTACATCGTAAAAGTAAAATAACAGATTTAGCCTTAAAAGTGGACTTATATGAGTAAAACTGTTATGGTGGACTTATGTAGGAGAAAATGTTCAGAATGTGACTTATATGAAATTTTCTAAAAATATAAACATTAGAAACCTTGAAAAGGAAAGAAATAAATAGATAAACAAAAATATATATTACCTCGTCGTAATTATATGAAATTTTATTCTCGACACAGTCGACATATCCCACATAACGAACCACATCGGCAAAGGGCCCGTTACTCACAGCCTTTTCGTCCCAAAGGCCGTGGATGGTCCAGCGCGCTACCTTCCGCCCAGTCACTTGTACGAATAGGTGCACCTCATCATATCCTGGGTCACCAAATCCTGGGTCATCGTCGTCATCGTCATCATTGATCTGTTCAGTAAGATTTGTAAAGTTATCAGAAAGCGCCACAACCGGCGACACTACTTTTTTTTTTGGGTCGTTAACCAGCGACGCTACTTGAAAAACCACCAGAAAAAACACCGCCATGAAAATGGTTACGTTCGCCATCTTCTAAGTTTAATCTCTGACTCCTGGTCAGAGCTCTGAATCAGATTGTTAATGGGGGCCGGGTTAATTTATAGGTGGTAGGGAATATATTAAGGAACTGCAGGTAGGTGCTTCATGCTTCGAGAACATTGGGTAACGAGTCTTCCCATGACAGGCTTGTGATGATGTATTAGGTGCTTCATGCACTCAGTATCATCGTTCCACCAAATCAGTCTCGGTTCTTTGGTCCACACGTACGGTGGTGAAGGATCACCAACGTTCAGTTGTATTGCTTAATTACCGTGCATGCATCTAGCTAACTAGCAATAGTTAAATTTTGGTTTCAGTTAATTTCACGTTCATTGTGGCCAAACACCACCGAACTCAGTGGCGTAGCTAAAATAGGACTAGAGGGTTCAACTGACCTCTCTCAACTTTTTATCATCTTTCTGATTGATTGAAACTTTTTTACTTTTCAGTACAGTACATGTAGTATCATTACACACAGAATTGACCCCTATGATAACATAGAAAAATAGAATCCCAACCAATTTACCTACATTTCTCTAAATCCTCGACTCATAAAAAACTATATATATTTTTTAATCATACCCATTTTCTATTTTTCTTTTATTTTTTCTTTTTATGTTCAACCTTTAGTATATTATTTTCTTTTTTGTTAGTACTGGAAGACTACTGCTTGCCACATATTAGCCTTAACCACTGATTCAAATTCTCATAATGTCTTGTAATTAAGATATTCTTCTTAGTATGCATTGTTTTAGTCCAATTAGGCTTTAATTTCAGTTTTTAGTTACCATGCATCATAAACATTTAGGGATTGTGTTATATAGTATCATACACTCTATTTACATCTATTTTAATAAAATTACAATTTTATAAATCAAATTATAACAAATATCAAGAACAAAATTTAACCCTCGTGTCAAAAATTTCTCGCTACGCCACTGACCGAATTGACCAAATTTACTTTTGGCTTTCTTCATAACTCCACATGGTAATTGACGGCAACATAGGGATTCTGGCACCTTTCTTTGCTTCCTCCATAGTGTAACTCAAAGATCATAGTTACGTTGTTGCTCCTTTTTTGTTGCAAGAAATTATTCCTCCAAACAGGGGCGGAACCACTTGGTTTAGGGTTTAGGTTTATCAAAGGACTTAGATTAGTCCAACCAAATATCACATCCTGATTTCTCCACTGCTTCCAAAATATTTTCTGGATTAGAAGTTAGATAGCTCCATCATTCGCTTAAATCAAGGAAGAAAATTTCGGTGATTACGGAAATTTCGACCCTCCAAAATATGGAAATTTGGACGTAAATTTTGGGAAAATATCGATTGCAGTAAAAAAATGAGAAAATTAACGGAAATTTGAAGAAAAACAAGGAAATTTTAAACCAAACTTTAAGAGATGTTTGTTTTCTATATTATGTACTATATTTGAAATGAAAACCTTGAATAAACATTGATCTATAGGGAGTGGTAGTAAGTTAAGGTGAAAAAGTTAGTGCTGAACCGTTAATAATTCTTAAAAGTTTACTTTAAACTTTTTATTTTTTTTTATGGCTGGAAACCTAAAGAGAAACTAGGTCATCACGTCTTATACATATGATACATTTCACATAGAATTTTTGTTGAACGGGTAGTTATAAATAAATTAAGAAGTGTAGGTTAGGTAGTTATAAATGAATTTTTTTTGAAAGGTAGATATATTAAAAATGAATTAAGAAGTGTAGGTAAAAAAGTTTTTATTTTTATTTTTATTTTTTATAGAGTGTAAGTAAAAAAGTTAGTTAGGGATTATACATTTACCTAATTTTTTATTTTTCAGATTCAAGAAAAAAAACCAATATATATTATAAAGACACTAAAATAAACAAGTTAGATGGTTAGTAGAATTGGTTAAGGTGTTAGCCTTGTACCAACTTAAGCAAGGTTCGAATCTCCGCAACAACAAAATTGTTCAAGACCAGTGGTGAAATCAAGATATATCGGTAATTGAGGAAATTTCGGTAACAAAATTGTTCAAGACCAGTGGGTTCTCTATATGGATGTGAAATCAAGACCAGTGGTGCCATTCTCAAAAGTTCTGAGAGGTTCGAAAGAAATTCAAAGTCGCCGGCGGACATCGGATCCAAGAAAAGGAGAGAGGCAGAACAAATATAGTTGTGGTTTCCGAAATGAGAAAATGAAAATCGTAGTTGATTCTGCAGGCCAAGAAGATTGGGATTTTGTTGTTGCAATTGGGAATTGTGAAACCTGATGATCGGTGTGGCAGATGTTGTGATCGAGAGTAACTGAGATTTGTTTTCGTTTATTTGTTGTTGCAATTTGATTTTGTTTCTTCTTATGAGATGTGGTGAGGGCTATGGGTTTCCAGATCTATAGCTTATGGAAGTGGGTTTTTTTTTCGATGAGGTTATGTAAGTGGGTTTAAGAAGGCTATAGATCTGGAAAACTTAGTTTTGGGTAAAGTTGGACTTAATTTACAGAAGAAGAAGAAGAAGAACAAATGAGTCTTGATCTGATAAGAAAAAGAACAAAGAGAAGGCTGGGTTTCTGGAAGAAGAAAGCAAGGGGAAAAAGGACTGGGATCGAAATATCCAGGTCTCATAGGTTTTCAAAGGGTTTTTTTTTTTTTTTTTTTAGCACTCCTAAGTATTAACAGTGTTAACTTAGTTGAATTTAGTGGCCAGATGTCAAATTACTATTTGTGGCAAAGGGTTGGCATAGGGTTTTCCGGAACAGATGATTTGCTTCCGACTTATAGGTTTTAATGGTCGCCTCAAATTTAAGAATAAAGTCATAGTTCATCATTGAATTCAAGAATAAAGTCTTAGTTCTGTCATGGTTAATTAAGCTTCTAATTAATTTGACGAAAACAGTGAACGGTTATGCATATGTTTGATGAAGAAGCTAGTTTCGCTCTCATATAACGCATGCATGTCATGTAGCCCATAGATGAACTTCAAGCCAACATCATGTACATTGTGAGAAATTGTCGTACATAGAAATTGTGTTGTTACAAAACAATTGTTAATTTTGTGCTAAGATCTGTGCATGGGACGAAATAGTACGTTGTTAGAGCATATTTAACAATGTTAGCAATTTTTAAGTTAAATTTTAGTCAAATTAGCTAAAATGTCATTTTGGCTAGTCACTTTAGAAATGTGGCTGCATCAATGTTTTTTATTTTAGCTAACATTACATCAACATTATTCTTTAAATATAAATTAAATAGTTTAAATATATTTATATATCACATAAAATATCTTACAAGGAATGTATTAAATTATAGCTAACCTCATCTGAGTCATCTCGCTAGCTAAATATAGCTAGCGAAATAGCTAAAAGTCAAAATTGTTCAAGTTTGGCTAGTCTGCTGGAGCTCCTAAAACATCAAAAAAAGTTAAACATGCTCTCTAAAATAGCTTAAAGTTAAAATAGAGAGTCTGTTAAAGTTACTCTTAAAATCGTCACAATTTGGTATCACACTATAAAAGCATTTGAATGTTGTTATAACCGTAGATTGTTTCAAGATTAAAAAGTTTCGTATTAACCAGGCCACTTAGCTCAGATCGACGTCGACCAGACTGAAAGTCCAGACTAGCTAAAACACATGGACTTAACCATAAATTCATTAGTTCACAGAAAGAAATAGGAAAGAGATCAAGTACAGACGAAGAAGAAGATTGTTAGAAGTTCCAACCAAAATTTATTGAGGGGATGGAGACAGATCGATAACGCCAAAGTCGATCACGTTGCACCTTCTGTTTTCCTTCTCTTCTTCGGTTTAAGTTTGGAAATTCTTTGACGTAGATGAGTCTAATATCATGAGCAAACCATAATAAACCATGGGATTTGGCATGTGTTGAATTAAGGGAAAATGCCCTAATACTTAAATAGTTGAAAATTAAAACCCATTCCAATGATTCTTATTAAAAAGACAAGTATAACCTTATTTCATATCAACTAACCATCTATTATCCAATCTGAAACCAACCATCTCTCTCTCTCTC
>NC_020496.1:33601529-33612288 GCF_000184155.1 Fragaria vesca subsp. vesca | reverse complement strand
CNCTCTCTCTCTACTCTCTCTCTCTCTCTCTCTCTCTCTCTCTCTCTCTCCTGGACGACGCAACGATGCAGCCCATGCCTACCTTTGCTCTCTCCTCTGCAACCTCCTCCATTGCCGGAAATCAACGCCGCTCATCAACGTCCTCCATCTCCGAGCCCCCTCATCCGACCCCGGCAGCAGATCCAAAATGCCGTGCCGCTCGCCAAACGTCGTCGCCATCTCCGGTGTCGTCCTTCTCTAGTGATCCCTAGCTCCTTGGAGAGTTGACTCTGCGTGATCCCCTTTGACCCAGCCGCGGCCACGCGCTCTAGGGTTCTGTGTTAGTACACGCACATGGCATCGGCAGCAGATCAGACGTCGTAGAGGCCGAGGAAGTTGTTGGAGAGAGGGTGTGTCACGCCCTAATTTTCGAAGGATAATTTTGAAAAATTTGGGCATGATAAATCTTAAAATCTTATTATCCCAAAACCTGCTCAACAACTTCCAAACTAAAAACAAATACTGGAAATGTAAATGTCAACAAACTCAACAACGGAGTTAAACATTATATCTCCTTAATTACATCAACTTCAAAAGTCTAGTAATAATAACGTCGCTCACAAGAGCTTAAAAACAAATTAACAAAATATACAAAAATTGTACATTGTCTAAAACCCAGCTCCTAAGCCACCGCCTCAACCCTGTTGATTATCACCTGCAGGTCTAACCTCTCCACCAAAAATTGGTGCACCGGGTTGTAAACAACTAACCCAGTAAGCTAAAAAGCTTGTATGAGTAACTCTCAAAATATATCTCTACCCAACATCACACAAAATAAAACGGGAAATTCCTGCTTAAAACTTAGTTCAGGAATTGCCTCAACAATAAAAAATTCAAAGAGAGTAATTAAGAAAACATAACAATTCACAAAACACTCAATCATAAGAGAATCCTGCAATTAATGATAGTTCAGGAATTCCACTAAAAATCACACAAATAAGAATTGAGGAATCTCATGCATTAAGCATAGTTCAGGAGATATTCAAAACAAGTTAAATGACAACAATTAAGAACAAAGTTAAAACCATATTTTCAACACTTTTACAAATAACATGTACCCATGAGTCCCAGATATTAATAAATACCTCTCATGACCTACAACAATAATTTGTGTACCCATGAGTCCCAGATACCATAAGGTATCTCTCATGACCTACACAGACAGACGGACTAAAGCTCTATTCTTAACCGTTACCAATCACCCGGCCAAAGACTTGGAACCCAGTTTGACTGTCCAATATCAAATCACAAAATAATAATAGCATCATAACCGTAACCAATCACCCGATTAAAGGCTTGAAACCCGGTTTGACTATCTACACAACATTTCACATAAGGGTAGAATCATCATAACCGTAACCAATCACCCGATTAAAGGCTTGGAACCCGGTTTGACTATCTAAACCAAAAATCACAATATAATAAAATCAACATCAACATCAACAACCCAATAACACATCATAAAATTATATCATTCCACATAGATATATTTATATGCACAAGACATAGTTATTCCCACAAGAATAACCTATCAAGAACCAAAAATATTATAATTTCTTAAACCTTAAAAATAATCATTTAATAGGAAAACTTGTTTTATCTTACTTATATGCCGTTGGCGATCAAGCTCATATATTTTAAAAACAATCAAAAATAAAAATTTTAAATTAAAATCATCATAATCATCAACAAAAATCATCATCGTAATTCATCATCATTTTATCATCATAAACCATCATCATCTCCATCATCATAATAACCATTATCAACAACACAATAATTATCATAATCATTTTATCATCATAAACCTTATCATCATCACCATCATCATCATAATAATCACTATCATTAACGCAATAATTATCATAATCATCATCACAATTTCATAAATCATTGGTTCCAAGTGAACCTTGGTGAGATGTTACTCACCTATATATATCTAGCTACGTCTTCCACAAACAAAAAAGCTAAGCCAAGCCAAGCCAAGCCAATCACCCTTCACCAAACACCTAAAATTACACAAATACTAACCTTAGTAACCAAACAAACTAATGAGAATATTGCACCCTTAACAAACCTTAACCCACAAGAGGACAACTTTCCATGGTCGTCATATTTAACGACTAAATAACGCTGCCTCTAAATCTCAAAACCTAAACTCAAACCTCACACAAGCCTAAGATTAATCTTAATGTCCTAACATGCAAACCTTACACCAAACCTACAATTTCTACATCTCAACAAGCTCACAATAACAAGAGCTAGCTAACCACTGAAACCTAGAACTAGGAAACTGCCGGACGCGCTGCCACGCGCCACCCCAACAACTTCAAAATCTACACAAACACCTAACAACAACCTTATAGAGCACAGCAAAAGGAACACTTTTTATACCTGAGGCTAAGCTCAATTCAGCCTTGAACTGTCCCAAACAGCCACCACAAGCTCCACCCCCAAATCTGCAAACTAGTGCCCCAAACTTCAAACCTTAGATCACAAGAGAGGCATAAACATCTCTAGAGGAAGGAGGAGAGCAAGACTCACCCAACTCCGGCCTAAAACGCCGTCGAAAACAACTAAATTCCAGCAAGACCGCCACAGCTCTTCCGCCTAGCAACGGTGTCTAGGCGGCGAGACGACGAGCGGCGCTGCCCTAGAAATGAAGAAAAGGTCTGTGCACACCAAACGAGACCGGCGACGGTCGAATCGGCGACCGGACGGTAGACCACTGCTTCGGCGAACCACGTGAAGCTTCTCCGGCCAACAGCTCTATCTCCGGCCTGCGACGCCGTGCTACACCACCCTAGACTTGGAGGCGAAGTCCGACTGAGTTGAACGGGACCGGCGACAGTCAAAGCGGTGGCCGGACGGTGGACTTCTGCTCCGGCAAGGATGAGGTCGTGCGTGCTGGTCGGGAGGAAGAGAGAGAAAGCTGCACGGGGGCTTTGTGCAAATTTAGGGTTTTCTGAAAATACCCACACACATTTTCCTATTTATACTAAAATCCCGAAAACCACAACACTTCTGCTGACCAAAACTTTCTCATACGACATCCAAATTACGCGTGCCACGTGTCTACAAACTTGTATCGTCGTGCTCTACAACTTCTGTGAAGGAAGTTTCTTGAGAAACCCAATGAATAAAAAGTCAACTTAAAAGTCAACCGAATAAAAAAATAGAAACTAGTATCTAAAATTCCGGGATATTACAGGGTGATCGGCGACGAGCTTCAAGTTGAGATTCTTGGCGTCATGGAACAACTGGATTGAAAGGTTGGTTGGGAGGTGCAAAACGGTGGTGTTTTGGTTTTGGGTGTGGAATTTGAGGGAGGGGATGGAGAGTAGCGCCGCCCATAGGGGTTGTTGGAGTGGTGGAGAGAGGTTGTGTCTTTGGCAGCCTTAATAACTTAGTAACTAAATTATTAGGGTCAGTAACTGATTATTAGGGGTCAGTAACCAAGTTATTGGGGGTCAGTTATTGAGTTATTGAGGGTCAGTAACCGAGTTACCGATGACCGGAGAAAAATTAAGTTACTGGGGATCAATAACCGAGTTACCGGTGACCGGAAAAATCCGGCAATCAAAGTCCGGCGACCGGTGACCAGAGTCTGGCGGTCGTTGACCGGAGTCCGGTGAGGTTCCGGCCAATTATTCTCTCTCTTTCACTTTCTCTCTCTATGCATGTTTAAGGGGTGAGGGTAAAATAGTCTTAAAATAATATGATTTGTTAAGATTTTAGTAAATATTTGTGCATTTAGGCATAAAAAATGTTACTTTATATTTGAATGGGCTAATGAAAAAGATTGTCATTGGAATGGGAAATTAAGTGTTTAAATTAGTACTAAATAAGCATTTTCCCTTGAATTAATTAGTTTTTGGGCCCGTGTCTGACTGCGGGTTTCATTTTCCCCAAAGTTTTTTAAATTCACTAATCCTCCTCCATTTCCAGCTGAAAGCCTGAAACCCATAATTCTTTAAGGATTAAAAAGTAAGTTAAATGCATTCTACAACAGACTTAACAATAAATCAACAAGATCCGAAAACAGATTCTATAATTGAATATTTTTGTTGCAAGGTCACTTCTTTGTTATGAAATAAAAGCAAGTACAATCAATAAAGAAAATGACTGAGAGGATAAAAAATTATGCACGAAGGTCCTTTGAACTTGAGGATACCTGCATAAAAATGATACAGTTTCTCCAAGATCAGCAACCTGAAGATGTGTAGACAAAATAGTCATCCATTAATAAGTCACACTAAGCGTAGATTAGTCAGCAACAACACAATAGATGCAGGGGAAAAAACACAGAACATAACCCTTACCAAAATGCAAAAGGCAGCAGCCCAAATGACAAAATCCACAACAAACCTACAATCTATCTTGTTAATTGAAATTAATAAGATTCAGAACAGACTACTGTGAACAAATTCATTTCAAATGAATTAAAGAGAAGCCATGAATCTCATGAGAAGTTTTTGATGGAAAACAAAGATGTGGCAAATATGAAAGTAGCATTTTATCTAAGCTAGATACACGAATATAATGCTAAAAGTGAAAGAGTTTTTACATCAACAACTCTAGGCTACTTCAAGACGACATCCTCCTCATTAGTCCTCCACCATATTCAGTGGTTTCCAAGCTCATAAGTGGAGCCAATATGTCCAACCTGATCAAAGAATATACTTTGAGTGTGAGCAATCAATGTCAAGAAAAATCAAAGGTTCATAAGTAGCATGTTCAAATCCAGTTAAATTTCTAAATCTTAATTGAACACACCATCCTCCTCCAGCAACCATAGTCCAGATTCTTCACTCAGGGTTCAGAACTGTAAATCTCAAAGATGCACATGTCTGCAAGCAGTTGACAAATGAACCTGATTAAAGCGGGATACAAACGGATATTATCTAATTAATGAGAGGTATTTCCCTATGAACATGGGGTTATTGCATTATGAACATTGAAAGAAATTAAAATTGCATATAACCCAAATCTTGCATGAAAACAATAACTGATGAGGTAAGGCATCTGTTTGTACTTTCTCATCAAGTCCATGAATAAACTTTTGCGTTGGGGACTCATAACTCTTCCGGCATTGGAAATTTAATATTATCCCACCTGAAACAGTAATAGCATGTAAGGTGATGTTGAAAATAGTACACTAAAACAGAAGAAACATAAGATAGTATCATATGGCTTTTGTCAACTAACTGAGTAGCGAGGGTAATAACAACAGAAATTGAATGCACTTAGTGAAGTTCTTGAAAGCACCACAGTCATCCAGCTCACCTCTATGGCTTTCCATCAACCAATGCAAAAGGATTCATCTCCAAAATAGCGAAGTCGAGATCTGAAACATACGATTTGTTAATAAAGTTGTTCTTGCAAATGTATCATCAAATGGAACCGTCAAAGATTTTCAACACCCTTTAAATAGAGCCAAAAGAAAAATACTTGACCTCAATCTCACTTATAATCACCAGCTAAGAATATAATTGGTAATGAAATTTGGGCAAAAATGAACATGAACTCATCGCACCAAGAATGAGGCGTAATAAAATAACTTAATTGTTCACAGATACAACAAAACAATACCTTTTTTTGGTGAGGAATATGGATGGCAATCCAGGCAAAATAAACTCTGGCCAAAAAACAACATCATTGGTAAGCTAGTCCCTCATCTGGGTATTTGCCAAATGAACTCGCGCTTCTGTAAGCTAGTCCCTCATCTAGGTATTTGCCAAATGAACATGCTTATGGTTTGTGTCTTTGTGAGGCTGAGCAAACTCTGTTGCTTAGCCTTAAACTGAGTAGACATGGAACATGATGGGGAAGTGATTTGATTGAATCATTTCATTGCATGTCTTCTCGTTTTCTTTTTCTGTCTACAGTTATGGTATCTGCCTTAATGATGCTTCACCTCTGAAACTTGAAAAAAAAAATGCAGGGAATCCTTGTTTTTGCTTCTGTCATGGCAACTTTGGGACTGCAGGTCATCTTAGAGTCTATGCGCACCCTTATTTTTTGATGTAAGTGACTATGACATGATATTTGGAGCATCTAAATATTTGGGACTTTATTACAATATACAGTCTTTTTTTTTTTTTGCTTTTTCCTAAAGTAAAACACTGGCATCATGTTGCTTTTCAATTTGTATCTCTTAACCAAGGAAGATGAGTTCAACTTAACCAAGGATCAAGAGCGATGGGTTGTGGGTAGTATGCTCGGTGTCATTCTGGTGAAATTGCTTCACCGCACTTTCTCCAACAAAATAGTACGTCAAAGCCTATTACTAGGATCATTTCTTTGATGTTGTCATCAACATCATTGGTCTGGTTGCTGTGCTCATTGCTAATTACTTTGATGAATGGATGGACCCTGTTGGCGCTATTATTGTAAGTGGTTATCCTCTCAATCCTAGGTTTCACTCTTTGTTTACCCAAATTAAACGGAACGGATTTGTGCACCATGGTGCACTTGAACCACTCACATGTCTAACAGAATTATACCAACATTTGGTTAGTGAGTTTGGACAAAAAAAAAACTGCAGTAAAACCTATATTATCTAAAATTACTGTATTTGAAGGCGACGGAGACGAGAGGCGCTTTGAGACTCAGGGTCTAGCGAGCTCGGGGAGGCTAGGGCTTTCAAGAGCTGAGAGGTGAGGGAAGGGGAGTGAGTGATTTTGAGGTGCAAGCGGTGCTTGATGAAAGGCAGTGACTGGAAGCCTGAGGCGGAAAGGAAGGAGGAGGGGAGATGCTGGAGGAGGATGGGAAGGATAGGACGACGAGGTGGACGTGGAGAGAGAGAGAGAAAAGGAGAGGAAGCGGAGGAGAGAGAGGGATGGGCAGAGAGTTGGAAGCGAACGACGCTGGTCGGCGATCCGGGTTGGAGATAGATGGATCTTCAGGCGTGATCCAGTGTTGACAGAACCCGTCCCGGATTTCATCCCGAAACCCGAGAAGGCCCTGCAAGGACCACCTCTAAAGGAAAATTCTACCAAAAATTCGGCAAAACTTCCCCTAAAAGTGGACAACCCTGACCTGCAAAGAAACTCATAAAAACACTAGTATATCAACGATCTACATTCTCAACACCTGTAGCCATAATTTATAACTTATAAAATCTACCATGTACATAATAGGTTAAACATATCAACTCAACCCTGGAGCTGTTAGCTCTTCATATCCACAACCATCCACTCGCTATATATATGACAGGGGTCAAGTTATTATATTTACATCAACAATTTTACTGAACTCACAAGATCATACCGACACAACAATACCACACCAAGTAACTCTACAATTCCACATTTCATAAATTAGTATGCTCGATCAATATATATCTCAAATCACAAATCAACAATCAAACTCAACCAATAATGCTTCTAAAAATAGAAGTGATAAACCAATCCCATTGGTTCGTAGCAATCATGGAAAGGGAAAAGTGTTTCACCATAAAGATGAGCCTCCCAAGCTAGGGTCGGAGCCTCCCAAGCTCTAGTAGCGTCACACGTTAAGCGCTTGACTCACCTATAGTGAGGACCGCTAATAATGACTAGCTAGCAATGAATAAAAATCGATCAGGGCCTCCCAGGCTATAGTAGCGTCTCACGCTAAGCGCTCAACTCACCTATGGTGAGGACCGCTAATAATGGCTAGCTAGCAAGGAATAAGATAATAGCGTCACACGCTAAGCGCTCGACTCACCTATGGTGAGGACCACTAATAATGGCTAGCTAGCAATACATAATAATATCCGATCGGTGCCTCCTAGGCTATAATAGCGTCTCACGCTAAGCGCTTGACTCACCTATGGTGAGGACCGCTAATAAAGACTAGCTAATAATGAATAAGAGCGACCCTAGTATGGTGACTAAAATCATATGAAAACATCTAATCCATAAAGCTTCCCAAAGTTCGTGTAATAACAATTACAAGTACGGTTCCCAACCATACTTGAAAATTATCATAAGAAAATAAAGTGAAATTCAATGACGTGCCTCACATGTCTAAATATTCTCAAATCTATAATTATAAGCGAGATTTACTTATCAAGTATAAATAGTAAATAATATCTCAATCCAAAATACTCGCTAAAATATTCTCAAGGTCAAGATCGATATCCCATAAATAAACGAGAAAATTATAAATAGAGAATTTAACGAAAATCCCATTGTCGGTAATCTTTTAAATATCTCAAATTCTACAAATATAAACGATAATAATTAAATCCAGAAATCATAAAGAATATCACTCAAATACCAAATTAATAACCCGAGCTCAATTTCATAAATCATGACCATCACTTAATCAATGCCTCAAACTCAAATAAATCTCAAAGCCATATTACAAACCAAAATTATAATATAAACTCCGAAAAATAAAACGATAATTTCCAAAATAAATCATGCATGCATATCCCTTTAAAAACAAAATGTCCACTCACCCAATAAGATATCTCCACCAATATTCATACCATACTATAGTCTAACTAAAACTAAATTTATCTAAGACATTTCTTATGATCTAAGCTAAAAATCCAAAACTACCGACGTTGGATAGTATCTACCCAATATAATCATCACAAGTATAAAATTTTCCGAAAATTCCAAACAACCCCAAATGCTCTCCTATCTCTACCAAAACAAGATATACGATTCGTTTACCCTATAAACAAACCAAGGTCCACATTTTGGAAACTTCCGACTAAATCATACGATCACCAAAATTGGTAGATCATGCACCAATGGGTTCGTTGTTACGAACCCTACCTAACAAGCTAATTCGGCTCACCTGAAGAGGCCGCACGCGCCTCACGCGCTGCCGGCAGTGGCGGTCGGCCTCCACGGCCGATCACCGATTCTAGCTATAAACTATACACCAAACCGTTCCTCTCAACACCCACTGCAACTTCTGTAACTACCACAAACACCAATTCAAAGTAAAAAATCAGAAAATTACCTTAAGACCGATTAGATCAAAACTCTAGGATTCGAAGTTTCTTTCCTTTGATTCTCCTTCCACGTTGTGAATCGACTCAAACCCTTTGGAAGGTTTACTATGCTGGAAAACCCCAACAAAACTTGGGTGGTCTCGCCGGAAAAGATGACCGGAGGAGGGAGAATGAACGGCGCACCGAAACGGCTCCAAACGGACTGTTTTTGGCTAGCTGGGATTTATACACCTTGAATTGATCTACAATGCAATCATGGATAGACAGGGGAGGAAGAGACGAAGAGAATGAGACCAACGGCGTCCAATTCCCTCGCTGGACGGAGGAGAAACGACTGGAAAACTTTTCCGGGTTCCCTACTTGGTTAGAGAGAGACAGAGAGAGAAGAAAAAGGCTGCCCCCCAAAGTCAAAAAGTCTCCCTTCCCCCTCTTCTCTTCTAGACTCTTCCCGTCTCCTCTTCTTCTTTCTTTTTTTTTTTTTTTTTTCTAATTAAACAAAATGAATGTAAATTAATTATTACAACCTTTTACTGTTCATTAACCGGTAAAACTAGGTTCGGAGCGTTACAAGTGTACTTGATCATATTTTTTCTTCTATACGCTCAATCTGAATGGCCCAGATCAAGCGAGAGAGAAAAACGGTCCAGATCACGCCACCTCATATTTTATTTTCTTAATCATTTTTAATTTAGAAAACTTTCAAAAATCATTAAAAATAGATTGAGAATCTGAAAAATTCAACGAAAATACTCACGAACTCGTGGTATCGTGTAGCTTATTACCAAACTTTTTAATCGAGGATTTAATTCTAAGAAAAGTTTTGTAAAAATTCCTGAACGCTAATTGACTTGTCAAGATTGTAAACCAGTTCTCAAATGATTTCAATTTAGCTCGTCAAACTTCTCAAATGTTCAAATGACTATACTAAGATTACTAACATTTAATTTGATGAAATGGATATTATATACATATGATAAAATTCTTAGTCGTTGTCGTTCTTTTTCTTATCTTGATTTACTAGGTCAATCATTTACATTTATCACAATTAAAGAGTAAATTAATTGAGGCCGATTTTTTCATAATAAGCATTATAACTATGAGAAAAATACACAGCTAATTAGTCAAGGTCAAATTGCCGTATATGTGTGCAATAATAGTTTAAGCCGACCATTGATCAAAGCTTATAGTCACCAAATTTTAGAAATCGGATTTGAATGTTGTTTATATCGTTCTAGCCTTTTAGGAAAAAAAAATTAACAATTGAATGTCTTCTTTCAATTAATTCATACCTAAACGGTGATAGACATGGTAGTTCTTTCACATGATTTCATATTAATTACCACGTCAAATTTATAGGCAATATCGAGTGACTCGAGTCTTTTGTTTCTCACAAATATGCAAGAATGCGGCTATTGGGATCTCCAAATTTGCTCACTATATCTCACTCTATTATGAATTATTAAATGACATATATATCCTCATACACAATGATTATTAAGGACAATAATTATACAAAATGAAATATTATATTTATTCTCTCTAAACTTTCCAATTCAATAATAATTGATTACATTCTTTATTATTTTTCTTGTATATTTTTGTTTTCCAATTTCTTTTTATTAAAGCATATATATATATATATAGTTCAATAAAAGACTAAAACAATGATACAAATATCAATTATGTCACATACTAATTTTGTATTATTATGTATGTTGAACGCATATACTTGCAAGGTGCATAAATATTTTTTGTAAAAAAAAA
>NC_020496.1:33596345-33599922 GCF_000184155.1 Fragaria vesca subsp. vesca | reverse complement strand
AAAAGAGAAAAAAAAAGTTAAAAAGATATATAGAATAGTTCATAATAAAACATTTTCTTGCATGAAAAAAATAATCAAAAAATGAAGGTAGGGATAATGGATGTTCAAAAACAAAAAGGTAAAAACAAAAAAAACAAAGAATGGGAGGTTTATTGAGTGAATAAGATGTAAAATAAGTAATTAATTGAAATCTATGTCAATAAATAACTAAGGTTATATTAGGAATTTGAAATGAGGTCTAGTGAGAAAACGCTTATATTGAAAAATAAAAAGGAGGTGTAGAGAGAATGAGAGGTATATTGAGCAAATTTGGAGGTTTCAATAACCGCACTCAATATGCAATCATCTTACATAATGCAATCACATAGGATAAATGGACTATACAAAATAATTGTCCCCATTTGATGTTTGTTTAGGTCACAGTTCACATGATCAAATGTATTCTATAAAATAATTATACTAATAACCAAAATTCTATTTTTTTTTTAAATTTCATTAATAACCAAAAATTTATTTAAATTATGTAGGATCGAAGAAAAATACAAGGTGGTGCATTGTAAGTAATGGAAACATATCTTTTAATATTATCGTATAACATTTTATTTATATAATCTTGCTCATTAAAAAAAAATATAGAATGAAATCCATTTAGCTCAAACAAAATGAAAATAATATCCAAAGTGAGATAATTTTGATTCAACTTTATTTGACTCCTGTCGTTTTTTTTTCATTCCTTTTAAAAATGTAATTTGTTTACTTATATTGAAATTTACTGGGAAAATAAAAAGATACTAAAAAAATGTTTTAGTTAAACCTTATACGAGTGGACCAGAGATTTGAACTTACATGCCACATATTACAAGATTGATATTTGGCCATTGTTCCAAAATATTCTTACTTCATCTTGATTTTTAATGGTCAGATCAATGCTACATGAAACGCATAACGTTCGGTACCGGTACGTGGTATGCTAGTTCTTAACACATCATATATTGAGATAAATAGTTAATTTTAATTAAATAAATAATTTATGATAAATACCCATTTTTGAATAAATACCCATATAGGTAGAAGTAAATCACCTGTGCCTAAAAAACCATGTGCCAAACCTATGCCACCAACAAAAATTTGACACCTGTCCATCTACTTGACAGAAGATAACACCGTTAAATCAATTGTTTTCCAGCTATTTATGTTAATTAACAAAATAAATATAACTTATTTATTATTAATGTTTCACTCTAACTATTCCTCTCCCATGTTTCATCGTCAGATGCAGTTCTTCTTCTCAACATTTTCTATCTTCTTCCCCTGAATCTGTATGATTTTACCCTAAATTCCATTAGATAACATCATAATATCATCTTTGTTGCCTTACCCATAGTTCCCTTTCCCAAGTTCCTCTATTCTTTTTCCAATTTCAGATTCAATCTGTATTTATTGTCAACCTCAATTATCAATCTACAAGAACCCGGCCATCTTGTTTTCTTTTCTGGAGAAGCAAATTGAGAAGAAGCCTGTTGGATGTTTATTCAGTTCTTTCCTTCAACCTAGTCAATCAATCATTGACTTTTGTTACTGCTCATGATTGGGATCAAAATCAACCCAGAAAGTTCATCTTAATCTGGAACTGGGTTTTGAGGGAAATTTGGTGCACATCAATTTGGGATTATTTTCAGATTTAGTAAGATGGATGGATTGATGATCTCAATCCAACAATCTTGATGCGGATTTATCCGGTTGCAAACCCAATCCGAATTCGTGCTCGTCCTCTTTTTGGCATCACCCGAGGAGGAAAGTTTGATTGTGATGGGAGAAAATTTGTCTTCGATGGAGAAGCCAGTAATTATGGGATTGAATCACGATCGAGAACGAAAAAAGATAAAAATACTTTTCGAGATTAAAAAATAAAGTGAGAGTTAACAGAGTTAATGAAGTGTTAGGCTAGAGATGACGTGTCAAATTTTCATTCGTGACAGAGGTTTGGCACAGGGTTCTTGGGCACAGCAGATTTGCTTCCCTTCCATAGGTAAACTCCATTCTCCATAGTTATTGAGTATTCAAATTCCAAATAAAAAAAATAAAAAACCAAGCATCGCACATATGCAGGTAATCACAAATCTTTCCCAGCAAACCTTATCAATCTAAGAACCATAATCTTATCTCAATCTGATATTTGGAAGAGGAGGTTTAATCCTTTAGACTAGTAAAGTCGGAAATAGATCTGCGAGGAGGGATGGTCAGCTTGATGATTGGGTACCGGATTGCTGATCGCCGGATAAACCAGCGTTTCTAGCAACACTTGTTTCCAGAACTCGAAATCCCAGAATTCCTACCCTCTTCGACCTTCAGATTCTCACTGAAATTTCTGTTGGTTCCATTGCTTCTCCAGAACCATGGCAGCCATCGGTCGGTTACCTTCGACAACCGCTGCATCCCAAAGGGATGCTCGAGTTTCGTTTTCTGATGGCAACGATGCCGGGCAAGGCGGTGCTAGGGGAGGTTTTGTTCTTCTAAATTTTACCACAGATTATGGAATTAATTGCCTATAGAATATTTACCTTAGACTTGCGTATTTTTACCACGTTGATTGAATTTTTGTTCGTCTCAATTCTTTTTAACGGTGTTAGCACCGGGGTTAATGTCATATAATTGACTGCATTAAATGAATGATTGTGATTGATTATTGACAATTGGTTCACTTATACGCATACAAGAACTGAGAACTCATATGTATAGTAAAATGGTTATCTTCTGAATCCTATGGTCCTATGGTCGTAGAGTTTTGCATCTTATTAAGGGATGGTATCAGAGACTACTATTGGTTGTCAGTCTGTACCTGGTAGTGCATCTTATGCTCTTCATATAAATTGAGTGATTGGACATCTGATATTATATAACAGGTTGCTATACATTTTATCAACTGAGGTCCAGGGGCGGAGCCAGCCCAGGCTTGACTGGGCTGGAGCCCAGGTGAAGTTGAAGCCCAAAAAAAAAAACCAACTTCTAATAAAAAAATAAAAAAATTATATACCTAAATCCCTATCGATCTGAAAGACTGGTTAAAGCCTCTGTCTCTCAGTCTCAGTCTCTATCTCTCACTACTCACAGCCACGCCTGACGCCAAAAACCCCAAATCCTTTCATCCTTTGCCGTCGTTGACTGGCCCTTGGCCGAGACTTCTCGCTGGTCGCTCTTGCCTCTCGCCGGTCACTCTTGCCTCTCGCAGTCTCGCTGGTCGCTCTTGCTGCGGCGCTCCTGGCCTCCTGCCGATGCCCTTCCCAGTCCGGCAGTGATTCCCTACTTCTTGACTTCTTCGGTTCTTCCTCAGGTATGGCTATTGCCTATTGGCTAATGCCTAATGGCTCTTTGCCTCTTTCCCCGATCCTTTACTTCCTGCTTGTTTTTGTCTAAATTGTAATTGTTGTTTTACTAAATTAGGGAATAGAATTCAATAGCAATACTGGAATGGAATATGGAATAGAATTCAGTTAACTAGATGTTTGTCAGTTTGTTTGGCATGCTTTCACAGACTATATATATATATATATATATATATATATATATATCTATAGAT
>NC_020496.1:33578451-33595305 GCF_000184155.1 Fragaria vesca subsp. vesca | reverse complement strand
TTTGTTTGGTGTTGACTCTTCCTGTTTCTACTGCAACCACTGAGAGAGCTTTTTCATCCATGAATATCATCAAAAACAAACTTAGAAATAAGATAGAGGATGATTTTCTTGATGATTGCATGGTGCTTCACATTGAAAAGGAATTTGCTGAAGCGGTTGACAATGAAACGGTGATTAATGATTTTGAAGCTTTGGGGCCTCGTAGAGTAAAGTTTAGTTAGTTTTTATTTATGTGTTTGAGGGTAAGGCTTATTACGTCCCCCCTATGTATGTGTCATTTATTAATTAACCAAAATTTCTCGCATCGTCGAACAAAATTTTTTGTATGCTATAATTAGCCCATGTGACTTTCTCATCCTGGCTCCGCCACTGCTGAGGTCAACTGTTCCTATGTCATACTCCTTGCAGATCTTGAGTTCCTTCTATGGGGTTTCATGATCCTGATCATGGTTATGTGAATATGACAATCACTATTCATATCTGACTATTAACCTGGCCTTTCGTGATTGCTACATCCATAGTTTGGACTCATTGTCCTTGGTGGTTTTGGTACTAATACTTGCATGTAACTCTTGGATTTTCAGCTGGCCTTGTATACTATTTGCACCTGGTCATTGACTGTCGGGAAATGTGAACTCCCTAAATGGAAAATCAGCTGCCCAGAATACCTAAAAAACTGACATACCTGTGCTGGAAGTCTGGAACCATCAGAATGCGATACGCGGCGTATCATACGCCATACTGACACAGTCCGTGCTTGTCGAGGTTGACATTGTCCTGCCATTAACAAGGCCCTTAAAAGAGCTCATGACATAGGGGAAGCGTTGCAGGAGAATGCTTGTCCATCAAGGCTACGAGTTCTGTCACAAGCCCGAGTTTGCACAGTCACACTTAGAAAGAGAGCATCTTATATATTATGACAGATCAAGATCCTTTTGTGCATCAACTCAAATGCTAGAGTTGATTCCAGAATGGAGGAATTATCAAACCAGGAAATGTGTAGAAATTTGTTGTCAAGGACACGACACTGGATTATTCTGGTGAAACTGGGTATGAATGCTGGCCCTTATAAGATTAACTAAACTGACTTAGGGAAAAAAAGAAGTAAAATTAGGTATAAATGCTGGTCATTATAAATTTAACTAAATTGACTTAGGAAAAAAGTAAGGTGTAATGCTCAGAATTCTGGATCGGACGGTAGATGGTTTATGTGTCTTGTGCACCAACAAAGGGAAAGATGTAAAAATTGAGAAAACCCACCGTACGATGGGAGCAATGGTGTGAAATAGGAAGAGGGTAGAAATTTCAAGTTTTTTCGTTAAAGATGCGGTCTCTATTATAACGGTAAACCTTAATTACGCTTAGACACTCCTAAAATGAGCCTAATAACCAGAAGGTCAATTTAACAAAAAAAATTTATGGGTTTCTAAATCTTATATATACAAGTTTTTGTTTCAAGAACAGTAAAAAATAGGGTCTCGCACAAAGGCAGTCAACCTTGTAAAAAATGAAGTTAAATTAAGGTTGATTGGTTCGATAAGGGGCGTAACGAATCTGAAACTGAGTGAATTTTTTTCAGTAGACCTATTTAATTATCATGACTACATCAGATGGTGGAATTTTTATTCTCACATTTTTAAGACATCGGATTGGCATGTGGCTACTAAAAGGGTGTACATTGTTTATTAGGTTATATGTGTTTATGTGTCTTTGTTAACCAACTACGGGATAGAAGTAAAATTTGAGAAAACCAACCATACGAGGGGAGCAATAGTATGAAATATGAACATGGTAGAAATTTCAAGTCTTTTCATTAAAGATGCGGCCTCCATCATAAGAGTAAACCTTAATTACGCTAAGGCGCTTCTAAGGGAAACCTAACTACCGGATGGTCAATTTAACAAAAAAAATTCATGGGTTCCTAATTCACATATATACGAGTTTGAGGTGCGAAAATCACGAAAAAATAGGGTTCACATGTTGGCGGTCAACCGCGTTTGTGTAAAAAATGAAGGTGAATTGAGGTTGACTGGTTCGATGAGGGGTGTAATGAATTTAAAATGGGATGGATTTTTTTCAGTAGACCAATTTAATTACTTTGACTACATCGAATGGTGGAATTTTTATTTTCACATTTTTAAGACATCGGATCGGCACGTGGCTACTAAATAAGGGGTGTAACTTGTTTATTATGTTATATGTGTTTGTATGTCTTTGTGAACCAACTATGGGATAGAAGTAAAATTTGAGAAAACCCACTGTACAATGGGAGCAACATTAGGAAATATGAACATGGTAGAAATTTCAATTTTTTCTGTTATAAGGGTCAACTCTAATTACGTTTAGGTGCTCCTACGAGAAGCTTAACTACCGGAATGTCAATTTAACAAATAAATTTCATGGGTTTCTAGTTCACATATATACAAGTTGTAGGTGAAAAATGGGGATAAATAGGGTTTAGCACGTTGGCGGTCTACCACGCTTCGTGTAAAAATGATGCATAATTAGGGTTGACCAGTTTGATGGGGGGCGTAACTAATCCGAAACTGGATGGATTTTTTTTTAATAGACCTATTTTATTACCATGATTACATCGGATAGTGGAAATTTTATTTTCACATACTTATGACCTCTGACCGGCACCTGGCTACTAAAGAGGTGTAACTTGTTAAGGTTTACCCTTATGATGAAGGCCACATCTTTAACGAAAAGACTTGAAATTTCTACCATGTTCATATTTCATACTATTGCTCGTATCGTACAATGGGTTTTCTCAAATTTTACTTCCTTCTCATAGTTGGTTCACAAATATATACACTTGCATATAACCTACTAAACAAGTTATACCACATTAGTAGGCATGTTGTGATTCCAATGGCTAAATTTCACAATATAAAAATTCGACCGTCTGATGTGATCAGTTCAATGAAATAAGGATATGATAGAAAATTCAAATGTATTCGGCAACGTTTGGGGCTCAATCAAAGCGGTCAACCCTAATTTAACGTCACTTACCATACGAAAACGCTTTTACCTACCTTTATATGACCTAATTTGGTTGATTCTTCCACACACAAAACTGTCACATAGATGAGATGTAACCACCCATGTAAAAATTTAGGAGCGTTCACCTGCCGACGATAGGGCTCCTCATAAGGAAGAATAAGCGTAAATAGGGTTGATCGCTTTTATTGAGGACCAAACGTTACCAGAATTATGTGATTTTTCAACCGAGACATATTTCAATGTAACGATCACATCCTATTTCACAAAATTTTTCAAAATTCTGCTTTCTCTGTATAGTTAGTTCAGAAAGATATACACTTGCATATAACATACTAAACAAGTTATACCACATTAGTAGGCACGTTGTGATTCCAATGGATAAATTTCACAAAATGAAATTTCAACCGTATGATGTGATCGGTATAGTGAAATACGGTTATGATAGAAAATTCAAACGTATTCGGTAACGTTCGAGGGCTCAATCAAAGCGGTCAACTCTAATTTAACGTCACTTACCACACGAAAACGCTCTTATCTACCCCTATATGACTTAGTTTGGTTGATTCTTCCACACACAAAACTGTCACATAGATGAGATGTAACCACCTATGTAAATATTTAGGAGCGTTCACCTCCCAACGATAGGGTTCCCTATTAGAAAGAATAAACGCAAATAGGGTTGACCTTTTTATCGAGGACCAAACGTTACCAGAATTATGTGATGTTTGAACCGTAGCCGTATTTCAACATAACAATCACATCCTATTTCACAAGATTTTTCAAAATTCTGCTTCTTCTGTATAGTTAGTTCACAAATATATACACTTGCATATAACTTGCTAAACAAGTTATATCACATCAGTAGGCATGTTATAATTCTGATAAAAAAAGTAAAATTTTCAAAAATCTTATGAAATAAGATGTGATCAATATAGTGAAATATGGCTATGGTATAAAATTCAATTGGATTCGGTTATGTTCGGGGCTCGATCGAAGCAGTTATCTCAAATCCGACGTCACTTATCACACGAAAACGCTTTTACCTACCTCTCTGTAACCTAGTTTGGTCGATTCTTTCACACATCACACTCGCACATAGGTGAGACGTGACCACCCATGTGAAAATTTGGGGACGTTTACTTCTTGACGATAGGACTCCCCATAGGAAAGATTAAGCATAAAATGGTTGACCGCTTTTATTGGGACACAGACGTTACTCGAGATATGTGATTTTTCAACCATAGCCGTATTTCACTATACTAATCACATTGTATTTCACAAGATTTTTGAAAATTTTGCTTCCTATGTAGAGTTGGATCAAAATGATGTACACTTGCTTGTAACCTACTAAACAAGTTATACCACATTAAAAGGCATGTTGTGATTCCGATGACTGAAAGCAAAATTTTAAATAATTATGTGAAATAAGATGAGATCAGTATAGTGAAACTTGGCTATGGTATAAAATTCAGCTGGATTCGGTAACGTTCGGGGCTCAATTAAAACAGTAAACTCTAATTCAACGTCCCTTATCACACGAAACGCCCTTCCACATATCACTCTCACATGGGTGAGACATAACCACCCGTTATCCAGGGAAGTGTCTCGATGTGTATTTGAGACCTTTGATTGAAGAACTTAAGTTTTTGTGGGACGTTGGTCATCCCACTTATGACAAGTAGATGCATGAGATGTTCCAGATGCATGTCATGGTTGTTGGTACCATCAGTGATTTTCATGCCCGTGGGATGTTGTCGGGCAACGTTGTTAGGGGATACAAGGCTTGTCCAGAGTGCCTTAGCGATGAGGGGAGCAGCAGTCATTGCAACAAGATATGCAAATTGGGTCACCGTACTCTCCTTCCATATAATCATGAATGACGGTTCGATGCACATGCATTTGATGGGACCGTAGAAAACGGTGTGCCTCTCAGAAGATGGACGAGGGAAGAAATTTTAGCAGTGCTTAATGAGTACGATTTTGGGCAGTTCAGCAATCATCCCAATATTGTGGCGGCAATACCTGAAAGACCCGACAGGTACAAATTCTGGACACATAAGAGCATATTCTAGGAACTCCCATACTGGAGTAAGTTGTTGATCAGACACTACCTAGATGTGATGCACATAGAAAAGAATGTTTGCGACAGTATGGTGGGCACAGTGCTGAACTTGGAAGGAAAGATGAAAGACGGTCCTAAGGCACGCATTGATCTAAAAAAAATGCAATTAAGAAGACATCTGTGGTTGAAAGAAGGGAAGAAAAAAATGCCTCAAACTCCTTACACCGTGAAGCCTGACCAAAAGAACGTAATTTTCAAGTGGATGAGTTGTGTGAAGTATCATTCAGGCTATGCAGGAAATATAGCCCGGTGTGTGAACTTCCGGGACAATAAGATGTACGGGTTGAAGAGTCATGACTATCATATCCTTCTACAACGTCTCTTCCCTGTTTTCATTCGACCGTTCCTTCCTCGTCTGGTGGTGGAGCCGTTAGTAGCGTTGGCAAGATTCTTCCAAAAGTTATGCACACGGGAAGTGAAAAAATCTAACCTCCGGGAAATGCAAGAAGACATCATTTATATCATGTGTAAATTTGAGAGGATATTTCCTCCAAATTTTTTTGACATCATGCCTCACCTGATGATCCATCTTCCCGAGCAATTGTTGCTTACCGGTCCAATACACTACACTTGGATGTATCCCATGCAAAGGGGTACATTTTTTACACCTGAATTCCTCAATATACATGTTCAATAATCATAATACTTTGCAACTTGATTTATAGGCAACTTGGAGACTACAAAGATTATGTAGCTAATAAATCCGCGCCTGAAGGATGTATAGCTGAAGCATATATTACGCACGAGTGCGTCACCTATATGAAGTTGTATTTAGGAGCGTTGAAGGAAACTCTGCAAACCATACCGGTAGATGTACCGAAGTTCAATCTTTCCATACTCTCCAGTGATGTTGAAGTTTATGGAATTTTGCCAAGACTCCTACAAGTTGCAACCACATGAGCTAGTCATTGCCCACTGGTGGGTATTGATTAACTGTCCAGAAGTTGAATACTGGAAAGACATCCATCTATATTGTCTAGACATTCAAGGTGATCTCGAGTACCACAACAGGGAGTTCGCAAACTATTTTGGCGGCTGGGTACGTAATTCAATATTTATGTACGTGTTTATGTTTATTGTATAATTATCCATATTTACAGTTGAATGGTTGGTTGCAGATAAATCATATTCAATTTGATGGTCACCCAAATTGGTCGCACGAACTAAGACTTCTAGCGATGAAGCCGATAATGTCAAGAGTTTATCCGATGTACAAGGTGAATGGCGTGCAATTTATATGTGAACAGAGAGACAGCAGACGGAGAACACAGAATTCTGGGGTGATGGCGCATGGTGGGCGGAATGGAGTTGACTATTACGGTGTTCTCCATTCAATGGTGGAACTCGTTTATAGGCAAGGCATGACAGTGCACCTCTTCAAGTGTAGATGGTTTGATACTAGGCCGCAAAGCATGAAAACCGATTAGTACGGAATATTATCGGTGAACACTGCTACAAGTTGTTACGAAAATGACCCGTTCGTTTTTACCACATCTGTAAAACAAGTGTTTTATCTTGATGACCTTGCTAAGGGTGACGCATGAAAAGTAGCCAACCTTGTGCACCCTCGAAATATTTACCGGGCTGCTACACTTGGAGAGGCCGAAGACGAGGAAGAAGATGTTGCGTATCAAGAGCCCAACGTAATAGGTATTCCTAACTCCTCTACCGTTCGCCTTAATAATTTTAAAGCGGGTCGTTCGGTGCGAATTCGTGATGAAGAGCCAAGGCTTATTGATGTTGATCCAAATCAAGAAACAGATGAAGACTCTAACGATGAGGAAATGCATAGATTACCAGAAATTAATTGATACCGAAGAAGACTCATCGGATGATTTCGATTACGAGCCTTAGTTTTAATTTAGAGGACGTAATACATTAATTTGTAATAAAAAAGAATGTATTACCTTTATAGTTTACATATGTTGAATTCATATTTCTGTTATTTTATATGAATTTTGGTGATATATGAACATGAAGTTAGTATGGTTTACATTAAATCTTTAGTTTTTTTAATGTATTTTTTATACTTTAGCCGATGAAATACACCATAATCCAAAAGATACGTGGCACGGTGTCACCAGATTGTGCCGCCGTGAAAAAATCTCAGAACAAAGCGCGACCTCGTCTACCAACTCGATCCCTTTCGATCGCCCCAATTCGGTACTAGTTCAATACCATCAGCAAATGATAAAGTAACCCCACGACTCTTATTTGACCTTGGTCTCCATTCACCCTATACCCGTATCTACCTCAACAAACTTACCCACACCCCCAAATACATTCCTGTATTTACCCTCTCTCTTAGCTAACGAGATATAGACGCCGTCAATAAGTGTCACAACAGCACGCTGACACCTGTCCACAGACAACCCGGGTAGACACATCCTCGAGTAGACACCAGATGTCTCCCTTGCCAAAAGCAACAAACAATCAAGGAGTTTACCAAATATGCTCGACACTAGAATCGCTTTTGGACCAGGTCTTAAAAGCTGTGCCAAACTGGGTCTGAGCTGCCTCATGAGTTACAAATCGCATTATCGGGGGTATTGAGGTCAATAATTTATTATTAGATGTCAATAACATGTTTATTAGTAGTACCAAACTTCAAATCCCTCAATCCTCTAAAAAACTCTAACCTCTCAACTCTCTATGCGTCAAACTTGTAGCCACGTGTGCCGACCCCATCATTATATTCCTCGAAGAACAACCCTCTGACCTCGACTCCTCCATCGCCATCTTGGCAGCATGAACCTTCGGCCCTCAGATTTTAACTATAATGAGTGATTTTTACTGCCAACAAAAGTTAATTGTTGGATTTACGTATATGCCCTTCGAGTTTGAATCCTATGGACGATATGTAGCCACCTGTCTCAGACCCACTTTGGCATACAGAATGTACTCTGCGTACAGAATGTTGGCGTAGTCCAGCACTTCCCCAAAATATTAAAGCAAATATTCAAAATACACTTAAAACAATAGCCTTACTTCACAAGTTCACATTCAAAATACCCATATCTCACAATGTTAAGCTGAATAATATGAAAGGGAATTGAGATGAACATGCCAGTGTATATATACTAATCATTATTATTGCAACATAATACTTCTATGTAGGTTTACAATGGTAATTGACAAGTTACTTTGGTGTTGAGCATCTAAAAATTTAAACAAATATGGAATTGTTTGACATCGGTGTGAGAAACCAAGTCCTCTGATTTGGACATAACCAGTGTGCCGGTGTAATCCACAAAGGAATAATAATACACCACAAGGGGTGACATTATGAATTCCCTTATGTCTGACATTGTAACAAATTAGGTAGAAAACAAAGGATGTCCTATATATGCCTAAAATCTTTCCTTCAATTACTTGGCTATGTTGGGCGTAAACCATCGGCCATCTTCATTATTATCCAACAGACCATTTTCTGTAGTGTCCCAACACAAGGTGTTGAGTTTTCCGCAAAGAAAACTAAAAAAGCGCTCGTCTATGGTTGGACACGTAAACGACTTATTGGACTTTGGCACTGAGATGCAGCTATAATGAGATATCAAGACTAGTTCATTGTCAGAAGCATCATACGCTGCCCAAATATTATCTTTCTTTACCACATGAAAATCCATCGAGTTCTCCCAGCCTGGCCAGCCATCATCGATCTTTACCACATGAAATGGAAAGACGGGTGGGTCGGGCTTGTGAAGGTAGTTCCGCTTCCAAAATAGCAAAAGCTTACCTTTGGAGGACAAGGTAAATGCTGGACCCGCGAACGACAGCCACGGTTCGGTTATTGACTCCACACCGGTCCAAGGCTTGCGGGGGGCTAATTTTATCACCCTTTGCTTGTCCCAAGTAATTTCCTCGTCTTTGCCAACAAGAAGAGGAACAAAAACTAGAAGATAATAATCCCCCCAATCCCAGGCCACTTTATCATCATCCCGATCACAATCCCGTCCTATTACGTATAACTTACCATCCTCGTGAAATTTCATGTAATCCATCCTATCAAGCTCTGGTTTCGCTGTCGCTGTCTTCCTACTCCAGCGTTGACTACCTGGCCTGCAAAAGATGAACCCTAACCGGTTCTTAGTTGCGACAATGCAATCAGGAGATCTTGGATCTGAAGAGGCCGTGGACACATGTGGGATGAATCCGGTCACCTGGGGAAGCTTAATACGATCACCTGTTATTGGGTTCAACAAATAATTGGTGCACTTTATCGGTTTAATACAATATTCAGACATTATCAACCAGCCATTAGTAGAGCCGGAGCAGAGTATGTCATCACTACAGGCGCTTTCTCTTGGAAACTTGAGGTCGTAGGCTATGTCTTCACTTGAACTGTAGAGACTGTAGAGACTATAATTCACAGTTTCTGAGTCTAGAAACTCAACCGTTTTCAAGAGCCATGGAAGTCGGGTTACTCGTTGAATCCATTGTGACGATACTCTTCTCCAAGAAGGACAAACAGCAGCGAATCTGATTGAATCGACTAAGGTTAGACGCTTCACAGTCATCTCGATCACTTCATCAGGAAGGTGCTTCGACCACCTGTCGTCGTCATCCACCTGCTGTTGTGTTTTATGACTCATACTCGATAAAAGATAGACCACTGGAAGAGAAGAGCCTAGCTGGGTTTATATAGAAGCTCCAACCCTAAAAGAATACTGTGTTCCTATATAAAACGAATTTGAAAAAAAAAATTAAAGATATATCTTTAAGGATATTTAACACAAAACTACCATTTAAAAGTACAAATGATAAAATAGTCTTCAAATGTTCCACATGATAAAAAAGTCACCATTAAAACATGTTACAAGATAAGATGGTTATCTCAAAATATCTTAAATGATAAAAAGATATTTTTTCACTCTTTTTACGTGACAATTCTACCATCCTCTCTAATTTAACCCTAAACCTTTTTAACGATAAAAATATCTCTCTCCTCTCTCTCACACACACAGTCTCTTTCTCTCTCACCCTAGATTCGCCGTCGTCGTCATCATGATGCAACCAGGCTCCGGCGGGCGTGGCCCCGTCGGCAATGGTCCAGCAGCAGCAGCCCCCCCCTGCGCCCATCCTTGCAACCAGGCTCCGGCGTGGCTCCGTCGCCAATGGACCAGCAGTACGGCCAGCAGCAGCAGCCGCCCCTCGCCGCCCAGCCCTGCAACCAGGCTCCGGCGTGGCTCCGTCGGTAATGGTCCAGCAGTATGGCCAACAGCAGCAGCAGCCGCCCCCCGCCGCCTAGCCCTACATGATGATGTCGCCATCGCTACCCACCGTGCAGCCTCCTCCGGCGATGTGGGCCCCTCAGTCGCACGTGGCCCCACCTCCACCTTAGGTCCAGCCCGCCAGCGCTGATGTGGTCCGCACTCTCTGGATCGGCGACTTGCAGTACTGGATGGAAGAGACCTATCTTTTCAATATCTTCGCCAGCACTGGCGAGGTTTGATTCTTCTTCTTCTTTTGCTTCAATTTCGTTCAGTTGTGATTTTATAATGTTGATACAATAACTCTTGGATTGAGTAGAAAGTATGAGATGAGTTCGTAATGCTTTGACGACAATACGATGGTATTTCTAGTTGTTAGGTAATGGCTTAGATTGTTTGTAACTCAATGCAATCTCAATGCAATGGCGTATCTGAGGTTTTACTTGGTGGTGCACCATTGAGAATATAGGGTTGAGCAGAGAAAAATCCAACGACAATTTTACAGGTATCTTGGATAATTTTCAAATTTTGATTTTCAGATGCACTTTCTGTGTTTTGATTTTAGTGATGATGATGAGTGTTCTGAATTGGTTGTTTGTGAATTTTCTGAAAGAATTGAGGTGCCTCTATGGCTTGGTTAGGTGTAATAGGTAGAAAATTGTGTGTGTACAAAAGAATAGTAGCTTGGTCTGCTTAATTTGCTGCTATGATCATTTGCTAGTGGAGCTGCTTGCGTCTGTTTTTGAATTTTGGTTTAGCAGCTGACCTGCTAACTTTCGGTTGAGCTCAAGTCTGCCTTATGATCTCGATCAAAGGTTGTGTTGTGTGCTTGCTTGTATTGTAATTTTGAAAGCAGTAAAGCAATAGTTTTAAGAAAGAATCCCCACCTGACTTGTTTGTAATGTCTACATTCGGTTTATTGGAGGATGTGGTCGTTCTTTGATGCTTGAAATTAGTGATACGTAGAGAGGTGGTGAGAGGGGAGAACGCTTTCTGAATTTTTATCTGTGAATAATTTTACGCAACTAACTTTTATCAATTTGCTACAGACATGAGAGGAAAAAGAGATCGAAAACGGAAGCAAAAATGAACCTTCTAACTATGAAGAACAAGGCAACTTGGTATGTCTTTGATTTGGTTTTTTGTTATACATTTTTATGGTTTGTCAATTGAACATGCAATACAGTAGCTGGTACTTGTGGTGGGGCTGGGGTTGGGGGGATGTCTGGTGGTATGCTAATTTTTCAGCCGTCTATGAGAAAGTATGAATGTAACTGATAATGTACCTATTAAGTAGTTGGTATGTAGCTATTAAGAAACTTCCTCTGGTATGTACATATTGAGCTGTGAAATTGTCTAATTAGTTCGTTCAGTTGTTCCCTTTGGGTCTTATTGGTTAGTTTTGCTTTGGGTATTGGGTTTATTTTATGTTTGTTATTTTAGAATAGCTGTATCTTTTCTTCTGTTGAACTGTGTTGTTGTATTTAATATTGCATTCGGACTGTTATTTCGCACGTATGTAACTACTCATGTAACTGTCAATCTATAGTTACATGGGTAGTTACATTTGTAGATACATATGTAGTTGCATTCGTCTCTACACATGTATGATGTTGTGTCTTTTCCTGCATTCTGTGTAAATACATGTAACTGGTTATGTAGCATTTATGTAACTACCAAGGTAACTATCAATATGTATTTACATAGACAGTTAGATAGGTAGCTTAATGTAGTTACATAAATAGCTACATAGGGTTTTCTTAACTGCCTTTATCAGTGTAACTAGTTAGGGTTATGAAACTATCCATTTAACTAGTTATGATTGTCTTTCCACAGGTAGCTGGGAGTCATTCCTATCATTGGTTTGGATGAAGAGGAGAGTGATATTAAGATCACACTGACGAAGGAAAAGGAGATTAGGGTAAAGGTGACAGAGGGTATTTGATTGGTCTCCAATACTTGATTAGAGTATTATCTTTGTCTTTGAGTTCTGTTAGCTTGATTGGAGAATAGTTTTTCAGTTTGATTTTCTATCAGAGTACAATCAATTGATACTATCATTTACCTAAATGTTGGGTCGTTCTGTGTTACTATGAATTTCTATTAAAAGACTTGACTAGTGTCCTTTATTCTTGTCCTCCTCCTTCAAGGAAAACTGATACTAGTACAAGCTCAATGTATAACCAGAGAAAGTTTGAACATTTGAGTGTTGAGTTTTCTTTCTAATACTCTGCTAGTTAGATGTTACTTAGCCAGTTAAATTTCAAAACCATCTCTATTGTTGCGGTGCAGCGGCACGCTGCAAAAAATTAGTTTCATGACCAGTTAGTTACATAGCCGGTTACATATAACTATCTATGTAACTATCCATGTAACTATCAATATAACTATCCATCTATGTAACTATGCATGTAACTATCCATGTAACTACAGTTTGATAGTTTTCTGGATAGTTACATACATGTTCCACTTGTGTAACGACATTAACTTGCCTATGTAACTATCAATGTAACTATCCATGTAACTATCAAGGTAACTATCAATGTAATTATCTATCTATGTAACTATCCATGTAACTACAGTTTGATAGTTTTTTAGGTAGTTACATACATGTTTCACTTGTGTAACGACAATAACATGCCTATGTAACTATGCATGTAACTATCGTAACTATCCATGTAACTATCAATGTAACTATCTATCTATGTAACTATGTATGTAACTATCCATGTAACTATCCATCTATGTAACTATTCATGTAACTACAGATTGATAGTTACTTGGGTAGTTACATACATGATACACTTGTGTAACTACATTATCTTGCCAATGTAACTACTATCAATCTGTGTAATTATGCATATAACTATGCATCTATGTAACTATGCATCTAACTATCAATGTAACTATCCATGTAACTATCTATGTAACTATCCATGTAACTATCTATGTAACTATGTATAGTTACATGCATAGTTACAACTTGAACTTATGACAGTATAATTTGCATGCTTTTATCAATATGTAAATTAGAAATTATGAAGTCGAAAACCCAGTTTGGACAAGCAAAAAAGGACTAGTAATTTTCTTGGTATTTGCCCGAGTGCCTCATAAAATTTGTATCAAGAAAGAGTCAAATAGCAACTAGTTTGTTTATCTCTCTGAAGGAATCCTTGGTTCTTCGTACTAAATAAAGAAGAGAGACATGGTAATTAAGAACACAAATCATAGGATATGGTCATTATTTTACCAAAAGCTTGCTGGTTTAGCTCGGACAGGTAAGTTCATTGCTTAAAAACAAATGATGTTACAACTTACAAGGGTGCTGATCAAGATCACATGGAAAGAGATTGGCACTACAGAGACCCAAGAATATATATTTGAACCTCAATTGATCATGAATCTAATCCAAATACATTAACAGCATTTGCCATCTCGTCGACGTAACTGATCGAAAGATTGAACACCTTCCAGTCGCCACCATGAATCATCTCGTTTGGTCTTTGAAGAATCATTCCAAATCAAGATGATCAATTAACTTGGTCCAAAATAGAAAATGATCATAGTCCTCACAATTACTAAGGACACCCATCTTGCTCAACTTAGATTCTCCATAGGCATCTCCTATCCATTTCTTGTTGTCAGCTACACTTTTCCATCTCTATAACAATCATACTTCAAAGCTTTACTCCTTCATAATCAGTAAACTAACAATGTCAGCAACTACATGAAACTTCCGCCACCGAAAACAGTAACTTCACAGTGGTCACCCATTACCGGAATCCCAACTGCTTCCAATTCTCCAATTCATCTAATTCCAACATATATAACAATCACAAACATGCTTTGAGATTCATAACTACTGGAAATCACTAAACTAAGATTGAAACACCACCATTACCACCACTGCCAACACCAAACACAGTAAACCCAAACAAACCTGCAACTCAGCTCTCTACCTCCAATTCTACAATTTCTATAATTCCAGACAACATACTAATCATCAATCCAACTATACAAATTCAAAACCAGAAAACAATAGAAACACCTCCACCACCGTCGTGCACAACAGCACACACGGCGGTCCTCCTCTGCCAAAACCCAACTTCTTCAACACCCAACCAATCTCAATTCCAATTATAGAAACATGTAAAGCTCATCGAATAGACCAACTTTAATACCTGTGTCGAAATAGAAGCTCACCGGAATCCGTCAAACTCTCGCCGGAAAATCCTAGAACTTCTTCTCTTCGATTCTCCCTCCTCCGAGCTTCTCTTCAAAAAAATAAGGTCATAGAGACGTTCTCCAGATTGAGGCGAAGCTACCACCACCATTCATGTCCGCCGCCGTGGCCAGATTCGTAAACTCGCCGGCGAACCCAGAAAACACTTCTCTCCTCTGATTCTCTTTCAGTATCGCTCCTCCATGAAATCTGATACAACAAAGATGTCAGGGACGGCGAGAGGAAGACGTGGACACCAACCTTGCGCCGGGAGGCGGCCGGACGACGGAGGAGCAATTCGCAGCTCCACCCCGCTGTAAAACGTCGACGTCTGGACGAGGTCGGTCTGGACCTGTGTATTTTTGGGAGCGAGAGAGATGACGATGGTTAATGTGTTATTATTTTTGTCAGTGGCATGATATGTAATTTTTTTAAAATTTATGGACAACGGTTTAAAGAATTTAAATTGATGTATTGTTTTATTATAAAAAACATTTGTTAACATTTTTATCATTTATTATTTTTAAATGTATTATTTTATCATTGGTCCTATCTTTAAATCAGAATCCTATTTTAATACTAAATCATATTCTATACGGATAGTATTTGCTTATCCCAATCTTGAATTGAATTGATAGCTCATGCTGATCAGTGATCACTATATCGATCACAGCAATTTGTTCATTCATGGACATGCATGGCTCAGTAAGTTAAGAAAGTCCAGAGTCCAGAAGATTGAAGCATGCCATATGCCCATATGCATATTATTCTCTGCAAGCTTGCTATACATAGAATTTGTCAAGCAAGACAAGGGAACATTGGTTCTGCTCTCTCACTCTCTCTCGCAACAAATCTCTCTTACTCGATACAGTAACTGCTTAAAAATAAAGCAGAAAGAAAGAAAATGGAGATGCGGGGTATCGAACCACGTACCTCTCGCATGCAAAGCGAGCGCTCTACCATGTGAGCTACATCCCCTGCGACATTTCGGCACAGTCATCGAGGACTCTAATAACGATGCTCTTGGTTGCTTGTGTCATATAAAGCCCTACAAACCTGCTTTAGCGACCACTGAAATTGACTGCTTCTCTTTGTTCCCGCCATGGAGTCCATGGAAATCGATTCCGAGAAGAACCTCCTCCACCGAAAACAAGCGTCCTACATTTCACAGGTGCTTCTTTCCCTCTAAACCTACTCCATTAATTCCCTCACTCAATTTTTTCCTCAACAAAAAAACTAAACAAACACCAGTAGAGCTCAGTCTCGAAATCCAGTCCATTCTTTTCTAGGGTTTCAGACCAACCATTCCTCAATTCTCATCATACTCAAATTTCTTTTGCAGGACGACAAGTTCGTAATGAGAGAGGTGTACCGGGGCCAGCAATACAGCCAAATCTATTTCGCGCGGCTCCATTTGATGAGAACCCTCCTCTACTCCCTCCTCCCCAATTGGAAGCCCCATTTACCAGGTTTCTCGATTCCCTTTATTTTCGCTGATTTCGATTTGGGTTCTGATAAAATGACAGTCTCGTAATTTAATTCTTGGTGTTGTGTATGGTGCGGCAGTTTGCACAATTTTGGGATTGGAGGAAGGCAAGGAATGCACCATTGTTGGCACATTGTACAAGCACATGAAGCTCAAACCTTCGATTCTCGATGAGTACTCTAAGACGGTGGGTGGTGTACTTGTTTCCGTTGTTGATTTTTCCCAAGTGTTTTTTTTGTTATCGAGTAGTTGATTTGATACTTGTGTACTGTTGTGTTTTGTTTGACAGAGATCTGTGGTGCCGCTTGTCAAGCCTCATAATTTCGTGCACGCCGATGATTATTTGGTTTTGGAAGATGAGAGTGGAAGGATTAAGCTTGGTGGGAGTGTGCTTTCACCGTCTGTGTATGTAACAGGTATCTTTGTTTCGCCCATGGTGGTGTAACTCACCCGTAGCTGTTTGGACTAGAAGATTCAGTTTATATGTCGGGTCCTGGAGAAACTAGTTTTGTCTTTGATTGCGTGTTTGTGGCATTATTTGAACTGTGCATTTTGATCTGGAAGAATAAGTTTACTTAACATTATAATTCGAAATCAGTAGGTTTTAAGCATGCTCATCTTACATTAACATGGTGATAGGGAATATTGTTGCTTTGCACGGAAAAGAGACAAGTGAAGGTGAATTCGTAGTACTAGATGTTCTTGAACCTGGCTTACCACCCCAGATCGAGTTGCCACTTAAATCAAGTATGATCCTGTTAACTCTCTCTCTCTCTCTATCTTCTTTTCTTTGTTTGTTTTTTCTTTC
>NC_020496.1:33528435-33578431 GCF_000184155.1 Fragaria vesca subsp. vesca | reverse complement strand
AGTTTCGGATGATGCAGTGAACTCATTAGCAATAGCTCGAATGATGCAAACTCTGTTAGATAGTTATCACTATCATGTAAGATATAACAGAAGCTTACGTCACAGGAAACGGTTACTGAACTTTTGAGTATCAAGTAAAAACTCTTGGCTTCTAGTACCTTTGAATTTGAAATCTTCGTCGCTTTTCTCAGTTTTGTACTTTTACAATCTAAAGAAACAGACAATTTTTTTCAAATCCTCAAATTCAGTTGTTTTTATTTTCTAGTATCATATGGTTAAAAATGGTTCTAGTATCGATTTGCCATCATTATGAATATGTTCCCTGTTTCATATTTATTTTGTCTAATTTCCTAGTAGATATGTTTCACTATTTCATATTTCATCCCTCCCCCCTTCCCTTTCCTTTTTTTTTTTTTTTTCTTTTTCATATTGATCTTTGATTTGTCCGCATGCAGGAGAAGATAAGTATGTTGTTTTTGTATCTGGGCTTCGTGTTGGAAGCGACTCTTCAAATCCTCTCTTGTTTCAGCTTCTTGTTGATCATATAACAGGACATTTAGGAGATGAAAAGGTCCTTGTCCTTTGTCCTTCAAGATCATGCTTTGTGCATTATGTTCCCCACCACTCCTTACATATCATACTTTTGGCACATTGGACAGGAACAAAACCTTGCATCGCAAATAGTCCATGTTGTAATCGCTGGAAACTCTGTTGAACTTCCTCGTGGGCTTCTTAATGGACAGGTAACACATTTTGATGCTACTGATAATAAGGTACAATGTACCTGTTTAGTGATTGCTTATAAATTTAGGAGTGAAGACCGATGTGAATGAGTGTACCTATGATTTTTTGTCTTCAGAAAAGAAAATGATATTAGACTGGAAAGAGCACTTTTTATAGTTAGTTTATTGAGTGTCATGCATAGGTTCTTTCCCTGCAAGCAAAATTAGTGAGATGCCATTTTGTTCGTTGTTGGTAGAACTTGGCACCAAAGGATCAAGCTACGCTGTCTTCACCAATTAAGGAGCTGGATATTATGTTGACTCAGGTTCTTTCTATCAGTTTAATTTGTCAATACTTCATCTATGTTTCCATCATGAATTGCACTGCTTAATTGACTTCACTTATGCCAGATAGCTGCAGGTGTGCCTTTAGATATCATGCCAGGTGTAGATGACCCTGCAAATGCTTCATTGCCTCAACAGGTTGGATATATGTCCTGGAAAGCATGCATTTTGGTTCATGACTTTGTTTTGCTTCTGATATTCTTTTCCTTTCAGCCTTTGAACAGGTGCCTTTTCCCTGGGTCATCAGTTTATAACACGTTTAGATCATGTACTAATCCCCACTCTTTTGATCTTGATGAAATGAGGTACAATATGGGAGTGATTTGACTTTTCGTATTATCTATCAGGTAATTGTTTTGACACAGTGATCTTTTGTTTTCCAGATTTGTGGGAACATCAGGGCAAAATGTAGATGATCTTGATAGGTATTCAGAAGCAAAGGATAAACTTGAATATCTTGAAAGAACATTAAGGTGGAGGCATCTGGCACCAACAGCACCAAATACTCTTGGTATGAATTGTGTGGTTTTGTTAGCAATGTGTTTGGGTCAATTTGACATGTTAAGGTTGCTGGTATCTTGAGATAGGATGAGTTCTCTAATTTGGGACCAATCACTATTATTCAGCAAAATAAATATGGACATGTTTTTGCACACTTGATCTTCACATAACATTTTATCCGAGTTTACCTTGTGTTATCAAATTCATACTCATGTTTGTATTATGTTCTTTCAGAGTGTTATCCTTTCACGGATACAGATCCCTTCCTGATGGAGAGCTGTCCGTATGTGTACTTCGTTGGTAATCAGGATAAATATGATAGTCGCTTGGTAAAGGGTATATTTTTTTTAACTTTCTTTGGCTAGTAGGTTTTTTTTTTTTTTTTTTTTTTTAAATTTTTTATATTTTCTATCACTTGATTAGTCTTCAGACCTAAAAAAACATACAGACTTGATTGGTCTACAACCTTTCATGGGCAGGATCTGAAGGGCAGATGGTGAGACTCATTTGCATTCCTAAATTCTGTGAGACAGGAGTTGCTGCTGTGGTAAGCTGCTGTATCTTTGATGCATGCCTGAAACTTCTAGATGAACAAGTACTGGCATCAATCTTGATGTTAGACGGGTTTTGTCGCCTCTTATGGGTTTTGTATCCAAAAAGATATCATGAGCCCTTGTGTAAAGTTTATGTATCTAATTAAGTTGAAAGATTGCATTTTGAAATTATTCTCCAATCATTCTTATGTTGGTGTTTTCCCATTTTGCAGCTAAACATGAGAACCCTTGAATGCCATACACTCAATTTCGGGACTCAATTCTAATAACCTGGTATGGGATTTATCAGGTAGAGTTATGAATTCTTTAAGAATTTCGCTCCAGTCAAATGTGCTATTTACAGATGATCATGAAGAAAAGAAAAAGTTTATATAGCAAATTAGAAACACAATCAGCTCTTCCTTGTAGAAGGGGGAAAAACACTAATAACACAGTTGTAGCACAAAATACAACTCTGTCATATGCTTTGTCAACTCTAAAATATGCATGCTACGTTGTAACTAAATGTATAAACTAACTCAAAACCTGGTTGACCAGATATGGAACTTGTAAAACTTTATCAAAAGTGGATCCACTTGTTTAATTCCAACTACAAAATGCCATAATGCATGTCAAAGTTTAGGAGGTATAAGGGTATGGTATGGCACATAAGCGATGATACTATGCTCATAGTATGCAAAGTCTGTTGAAATTGTCAATATAGTGGAATGGGATGGTATGGGTTAGCTCTCTATCTGCCATTGCTTGGAGTGCCAAGAATTTAGGTTTCACGCGACACATTATATTAATGTCGATTTTGTTTTTAATTCTGTGACTTTTAGGTACACTAAAATTATATTGTTGGACAGATATGTCGTTGAAATGTGGTATATTGATCAAAAGCAACATTCAGTAACTTATTACCCATGTTCTTATTTAACGTTGGAAGTATGTAATTTCAGGTTTCCACCTAATGGATTTACATATCAATACATACTCCAACAGGATTTGTGGAGATCCATTGAAAAGAGAGCTGAATGTGATGAATCTGTTGAGCCAAATTTGCCTGAATGTTTGTTTTGTTTTTTTTTTTTGCTTTGACATTTGCTTATTGAACATCTTATATCAGGGCTTTTGGAGTAGTTATTTATGTATTTCTCTATTAGTAAGGAATTGTAGTATTTGGAGATGTTGATGAAGTTTCAAGAATAGATGTAATTTTTCAGTTGGTGTAATATTGACTGTAGTTAGTTAGGTAAACAGCTAATCATCTTGTTTTTCACTGAAGAGATAGCTTGAATCAATCTTTTCGCCTTGATTTTGTACATGTGTGTTGGCTTTTCAAGTGTTAGCAGTTGCTGTCAAATTTTTCGCCAAAACTTCTCATTTCAGATGGAGGCTCGTATAGTCTTCATGTCCCCAGTGGTGGCTGATAACTGAATTCTCATTTTAAAATTGTTGCTGGAGAGTTATAAACAGCATTTGGTAAAAGGACTGCTAAACATTTCCACCCAGCCATCGAACAACTCTGGAATTGTTCAATGCAATTATGCAAATGATATTATTCAGTTCAGTCATCATTGTGTTGTGGGCCTTGTGGTCCAGTTCTCCTGAAACCCATCTACTTACCCGACCCAGATCCAAAAAGATGAGTGAACATCTGAAAATGTGGTCAGTGTGAACATGGGAGGAGCGCATTTTGTCATCAGATTATGTCAAATTGGAATTTATGTAGTCTATAATGTCTTCCCAAGTTCACATGACAATCATACACTTAACGGCTATATCTGCCCACTCCCCCAGTTATTCAAATCATATTCCCCTAACCCCAACGGTCCAATATTTTCCCACTTACATTAAGCACCAAGATCACAAGGATCACAAACCCAAAATACCCAAACTCCCTATTGCAATTCTCACTCTCTCAATTTCTCTTCATCATTACCAATTGAATTTGTAATGGACCCTCCTACTCTTACTCCTATTCTTACTACTGCTGCTGCTGCTGCTGCTGTTCAACATGTGACCAAGAGGTCTTCGGATGAGCTGCTCAGGAAATTTGCTGATTCCTGCAATGAGGCCGAGGCCTCAGCAAAGAAGAAGGCGATCAGGGCGCTTTCAAAACAAAGGAAAAGAAGCCGGAAAAGCGGTGAGTTTGATCAGAGTGAGAGTCTATCAGATGGCAAGGGTAGCAGCTTAGTGGAGAGGAGGTCACTGCTTCCTGTTGTTGCTGGGACTAAAAACAAGGGATTGCTGCTTAGGCAGCTTGGGGTTCATGGCAGGTCAAGGGATATCAGGAACAAGTCCCTCTTTGGTACCATTCACAAGGTAAGACTTTCATCCTTTCAATTCATGTTATTCATATAAATCCTTTTTTACCTGATGAATTGCAAGATGTAAGTAGGTTTGTGTAAACCTTAACACCCAGTAAAAGAAGCTCCGTTAGGCTTTAGTCAGTGTAGCAATTAATGGGTGTTTGATGATGAAAATGAACCATATGTTATACTTTCGTGGAAACGCAGTTAAACAGTCACAGCCAAGTTTAAAGTTTAAACCATTTCTCAAAGCCAATAATAACCAAGCTGTGAAAATTGCTACCAACTAGGCAACTATTCTGCATAATTGGTCTGTAACCCAGTTTTGATTAGAATCTCATGATATTTATTTGGGTCCATTTATTTGTATTGGGTTTCCACCAACCAACAGAAGGACCGTTTGTGGGGGGAATCTTAATGGCCCCAATGTTAGCTACTGAGTGTTAAGTGTGCAACATTTATGCAGTTAGTTACAGTCAAAGCATACCACTAAGTTAGATTGAGTTTAAGCCTCAGGAAACAGCGCAAATTGTAAACATACAGCTTAATTACCTCCACAATATTCAACTACTACATGTATTGATCCCCTATAAATCTATAATCAACTGTTAATTATACATCCTCGTTCTATTATCTGATCAAGTGGGTTATTATAACTAAAAGGCATGTATTGCAGGAGTCCTTAGCACCACTATGAATTAGGAATCACTTTTGTAGTCTAAGAATGAGGAAGCTCTTATGTGCTCTAAATCATTAGAAAGCACTTATGTGCTCTAAAGCATTAGAAAGCACAAGTAGAGCAGGATCCAAACAGCTACCCTCTCCCCAAAATCTGCAGCCTAGGCAAGCAAGTGGTACTCACTAAAAAAAAACCCTCTAACTCTTCTACCTCCATTTCAGCAGCCTTTTCTGTTCTTGAAGCTGTCACTAGAGTTTGGTCCAATGTGCCAGCTATGCTGTGCCCATCTCTATATTGATTTACATGGGAAGAGACAGGAAGAACATAGAAAAAGATGTTTAATAAGTATTGGTGACAAGTTTGATGACTGATCTATATGTTTCCAATTGCAAATGGGGAAATGAAAGTCAACTTATATTGATGTCACAGATTTTTGACATTATGGTCTCAACAATTTTCTTTTTATTGCATTCATTTTTGCAGACTTGGAGGAGGACCATAGAAGGGGCGTCAAAGGTTTTCATGGAGAAGCATTACAACAGGCACAGGCGTTTGATAAATGACATTGTTTAGCTCCAGGAACATTTTTTGACTCTGCTCTTAAAATATCAGAAACTTCTACTTAGCAAAGCTCAGTTGGTGTAAATTTACATTCAAATTTGTATTTCTCATTCTTTTTTGCATATTGTTTTTCTACAGAAGTAATAAATGATTAAAGTTTTTTGACAAAGTTACTAGGACATCAACAACATAGGGTATCACGACTTATTTTCAATGATTAAAGTGATTCTAAACTAAATGTGAACATAAGTAAGTCACACATCTCAAGTGTCAAAACTGGTCTAAGATCCGTTTTCACATATTTAGAAGATAAAATTTAGACGTGTTGAACAGGGTGTAACGTGAACGAACCCCTTATTCATGAAGATTGCACACACACAATATCAGCACAAGAGATATGAGCAACAGAAGTTCTATTAAGAAATCCAAAGCTGTGGAGACTACCCAAAATCCGCAACCTCTTATCCAGTGTTGTTGGTAGAGTTTTCAACCCACTATGTTGGCCAAATAATAAAAAAGGGGGGCAAGCACTCATACATGTGACATTGACCATATTGGAACCACACTGAAACATCATGCCCCAACCATATCTCATCTCATCTCTCAATCTGTGAGCAACACTATCTTTAATGGGGCTTCAACTGTACCTCTACCATGAAAGCCCTCACTCCCATGTCTTGGATTTGACCTGAAATAGTGAATGCTGGGACAGCTGAGCCAAGCAAAGGCCAACCTTGTGAGTATCTCACATGCCTCTTGTGTCTCCTCCTCCTTTCCTCCCTTTACAATCTTCTTCCTTGGAAAACAACATCCTCCTACCTCTGCATTTCCTCCATTCATTTCATTCAATCAGTCCCACAAAACAAAGACAAAGCTTAAGGCTTTCTTTTCTTCCTGATAAGCTCAGCTCTTACATGGTTGCATCTACTCACTCACACGTGGTACGGGGGATCTGCTCGAATATATTGCCAACAAGTCTCTGTCTTTTCAATTAAATAAATCTGTGACTTTGTTTCTGGTTTCATTCATTTCTGTATATATATAATTGGAGAAGATAAGTTGTAGAGCTTATGCATCATCATCATCATCAATTCATCATAATAAGAATATGAGAGAAGAGGCTTGCTTGCACATGGGATCAACTCAGGAGTCTATAAAGAATACTGCTAGAAAGTAAACAGAAGAAGCTTCATTTCTGCATATATAAAAGCTCGAGGGCCATAGCTGTGTCATTGTTTAAGGTCAAGAAAGCAATCTGCCGAACTCCATTTAAAATAATATCGCCAAGAACAGATCAGGGTTTTGAAATGGGATTATGCCAAATGTGCTTTGTTTGATGATGTTAGAGGCAACCAAGTGTTTTTATTTGAGAAAAAAACAAGAAGCTAATATCACTTGAACTTTAGTTTTTTTTTTTTTTTTCCATTCACTTCATTTGTTTTAGATATTGGACTAAACAATGGAAAGCAGTTATGTTAAGAAAGTTTCATTAAACACTAGAAGGAATTTTACTTACCATTGAATTCTTCTTGCACTTGTCCATCACTTTCTACATTCTAAAATCAGAATATTGAAATGGTCTATGTCAATTATGCTCTTTCTAATATTAAAAAAATTAAAAATTAATGTTTGAAAAAGAAAAAACTAAAGAGTTTATGTTTGTTGGAAATGAGAAATCTCAAATCAGAAAAATGACAAATTAAATATAACTTATAAATGTTGATCATAGCTAATTGTACCGAGACCCGTTGTGATTAAACCCTAACACATTAAAGTTGAAATAATATCGGTACAAAAATAATCCTTATGTCACTGTTTAACAATAAATCTTATATCCAAATGAAAAGATACAATAAAACTAATATTTATTTGATTTTTTATCAATTTAATTTGGGCTAGTGTTATTAACACACCCTTTTGTGTTAATAACACACCTTATCTATAATGAGAACTAATCATGAAACAAATTCAAGTGGTAAGTTTGTAAATAAAATTGAAATATGTAGATAGGAAAATAGATGAGGTGTGTTAATAACACAAAAATGTGTGTTAATAACACTAGCCTTTAATTTGATAAGATTTTGAAAAGGTTATCCAAGATAGCGCATGAAATGGCACCAACAATATAATTTTGGTCCAACATGTGAATATAGACATCTAAAATGTGTTTCTCTTTGTCTCACCACGACGATGTCAAATTCAATAGTATGCAATGTTGTTGTTATTGAGGTACATGAAATGGGTTACTGAAATGCAAAGGTCAATGTGGTTGTTTAATCAGTTAGGGTTGTTGAAGGTATGGGAGAACATTATATGCGTTGATGGATATGCTCGATTCGATTTTGTTGATAACATGCACACATAGGCGGAGGTACATATAGACCAAAAGGTGCCATGACACTCCTCAAAACTTTGGCTTTGCATGTATTTGGCCTTTAAAATCTAGCTAAGTTGGAGAAATTTGTTAATGATGACACCCCTTATTTCTAGCCTCTGGCACCGCCTATGCATGCACGAGTACTGTTGGTTGATGGAGGAGTTGAGAAAGTGACTATGGGGGATTAGCGACTGTAGGGTTTTTCATGGTACTAATTTGGTATCAGAGTTGGTCTCTCTCTAATTGCGTCTCAAATCTGTTATGGGCCCAAATTTGGTTCTTTTTGTTGAAATTTGGATTCCTTATGTTTCCATTGAAAAGTTCCGGTTGAATTGTCACCAAGTGTGCGATGGAGGCCGGCCTTGGTTTGTACTGTCTTGGTACGAGAGTTGGTTTGTTAATCTGTTTCACGTGCACGTGCAAACTTGAAAGTTAAGTTGCACGTGAGGGGGCGTATTGGAGATGAGAGATCTGACATTAGAAAAGTGACAAATTAATTAAATATAACTTATAAGTATGTGGATCATACCGAATTGGACCGACACCATATGTGATTAAAACTCAACATATTAAAAGGTGGTTAAGTTGAAACAATATCGATACAATGATAATCCCTAGGTTACGCTTATCGCTATTTAAAAAGTGGATGTTTGGATTGGGTCTAAAATATTTTGCTTCGAGTTTATACCAAGTGGTTTATACCAAGTGGCTTTTGTATAAAACTCTAGAATGTGAAACAAATTTAGTTTCATATTTCAAGTCGGTGAAGTTTAACATCATCTATGAAATTTCACAATCATAGTTTTCTTGTTTCGCATATAATTTATAATTTTTTTTATATAACTATATATATTTTTTATAGGAATTCTGATTCATTTGAATTTGAGTCTTTAACCATAAATTCTCTTTATTAATCTTTTTGTAATCTTCCTTATTACACAAGTGATCTTTCCATTAAAAATACACAGTTGTCAACTGAAAGTAAATTGCTAAAGAAAAAGAGGTGACGCCATTCTTACCCTACTCCCTAGATTGCCCATCATAACCCAATTTCTCTGTATAAAAGACCACTAAATCCTGAAATACCCATCATCTCCTTCTTCATTTGTTTATTTTCTTTCTTCAAAAACCCAACAGAGAAACAAAAGTTTACATATGAATTAGGTCATTTCACTTTCAATGGCACACCTGTAATTTGGTCATCCCTCAAATGTCATTCCCGTCAAATTCAAACCCTTCAAGAAAAGAAGAGACTCTCTTTCTCACACGCTTTCGTTAACTTGTTGCGCAACTCAGTTGTGAGTCTCTCCTCTTCAACTCCAGAGAGAGAGAGAGAGAGAGAGAGAGAGAGACAGAGTGGACTCCAAAACCCACCAAAGTCTCCCAACTCCTTCTTCCCCTTGAAACACACTCACTACCCATACATACATGCTCCCAAACCCAACTAAACCAAACCCACAAAATCTTTGAGTTCCGAATATTGGGTAGAGTGATCAGAGAGCAAAAGGCAGAGTGGTGTGTGTGTGTTGGGAAATGAGGGATGTTTTCGTGGCTGGCAAGGATCATGTGGACGTGTTGGAAGCCTGTGAGGAGATATGCCCGTATGAACAAGGATGATAACAATCTTGATGACCCCTCCATTGAAGACCCTCTCGTTTGGTGCAGAGCCCTTGACAAGCACGCTTTTGGTGATTTCTCCTTCGCTGTGGTTCAAGCCAATGCGGTTCTTGAGGATCAGAGCCAAGTTGAGATTGGGAGAGAGGCTACTTTTGTTGGTGTCTATGATGGCCATGGTGGACCTGATGCCGCCAGATACATCTCTGACCATCTCTTTCTGCATCTCATGAGTGAGTTCTTGATTTCTTTTCTTCTTCTTTTTCAATGTGAATTGTGTTTGGTGGTATTTGATAGTTTAAAGCAGAGCCTTGGATTTGGGATCATCTTTCATTTATTATTGAACCCCATTTTTCTTTTGGGATTTGGATTTTTGGGTTTGTGTTTTCTTGAAAGCGGTTGTCTGGTTGCGTTTTGCTCAAGTTTTTTTTTTTCTCTGAAATTCTGTGCATTCAAGACTGGCCCTTTGTCAGACATGTGTGTTTGTCTTGTTGTGTGTCTGTTATATGAGCAAGTTTAATTAGTTTATGTTGATTCATGTGGTGGATCTATCGCAAAGAGGATGAGAGGATTGGTTCCATCAATTCAGAGTAGAGTTATGTGGTGGATCTATTTTGTTCTGCATAGTTGGAGTAGATTTGAATGCCAAGCAAAGTATTATTTTGTAGTGCTCTTTTTCTTTTCTTTTGGTGAGAAGTTCAACCATTGAAGGAGAAGAAGATAGTTTTAGAATACATGCATTTGTTTCGTAAATCAAAACACAGCACTCCGGAATTTCCATATTGGGACATTCATATGCTATGTTTCTGTATTGTGGGCATCATCCTTTGATTTTTATTGTGATTGAAGTACTTTTGGATTTCTCAAATTGAAACTTATTTAACTGTGTTACAGGACATGCTCAAGAAAAGGGAACCATATCTGAAGATATCCTTAGAAGTGCCTTTTCTGCTACCGAGGATGGGTTCCTTACTCTTGTGCGTAGGACTTGTGGAATAAAACCAGTGATTGCAGCAGAAGGTTCTTGTTGTCTGGTTGGGGTTATCTGGAGAGGGACTTTGTATGTTGCTAATGTAGGTGACTCGAGAGCTGTAATTGGTTCTTTAGGTAGATCAAATAAGATAGTTGCTGAACAACTGAATAGAGAACACAATGCAAGTATGGAGGAGGTCAGACAAGAGCTCAGGGCGCTGCATCCAAATGATTCACACATTGTAGTTATGAAGAAGGGAGTTTGGCGTATCAAAGGCATCATACAGGTTTACTTCCTTATTGTCTCTTTCAACTGATTGGCTTGTTTTGGTAACTTGTATATGGATGATGGTTCTTTAATCTCTTAGTATTATTACCTGTTTCTTATTATTCATGGCTTTCTGCAGTCTGTAGAATTGTAGTTTGTGAAGTCTTTTGATGTATGCTTTCCACATCCCGAAATGATGTAGAAAGGGTACCCGATTTCTAAAGCGAGTGCCATTGTGATATGTGACATGAATTTTTCTTGATCGAGCTATATCTTATATGCTTAAGAATTGCAGTAGTATAACTATATTCACAATAAAAAGTTGCAGTGTCCTCTCTGGACATGCTTGTCTGCTGATGAACACAAATGCATGAAATAGCAGCTGTGGTTTGCAATAATATCATTCTTGTGTCAATTTGATAATGTTTCTCTCATTTTGGGTCAAGTGACTTCAATGGTTATCTTGGCTTCAATCATTTATCCATGAGACTTAGCAGGAATATGTGTCATCATAGACCTATGTGATGTTTAATATTTTGTTTCACTCCTTCAAAGTACTGATGTTAACAAAATGTCAACTGAATTCTGACATTCAGGTGTCTAGATCTATTGGCGATGCGTACTTGAAGAGACCAGAGTTTTCTCTTGATCCTTCATTCCCGAGATTCCAACTTCCTGAACCCCTTGGTCGGCCTGTGCTGTCAGCAGAACCATCTGTATGTACTAGAGTTCTACAACCTGAAGATAGATTTATTATTTTTGCATCAGACGGTCTTTGGGAGCACATGACTAATCAGGAAGCTGTGGAAATCGTGCATAACAGTCCTCGAGAGGTATTTCATTCTTTGTTGTTTCCTCTTTCCCAATCTTTTCCTTTTATTATTTAGGTTTCAATAATGTTTTACTCTCTTTTGTTTATCATAACTCGTAGGGAATTGCGAACAGACTTCTGAAACTATGTATGAGTGAGGCAGGTAGAAAAGTGAATAGGACATATGATGACCTTAAGAAGGTCGAAAAGGGTGAGAGGAGGTGTTATCACGACGATATTACGATTGTTGTCATTTTTATTGATCATGATTCACTGGGGAAAACACAACCTGTACCTGAGCTATCGGTAAGAGGGTTCAATGACACGGTTGCACCATCAAAGTTTAGCGTCTTCAAGGATTGATACAAATGTGAAGTCAGGTTCCTAGAGTAAACAACACCCAGTAACTTGATTGCCTTGATCTTGTTTTAGAAGACCAGGTTCATCAAGGCTCATCAAGATATTTTTTTTTTTCCAACATTTCTCTTAACATTGGATTGTTTCTTCCAGCTGTTCTTAACACCTTTTGAAAGCTTCTATATATAAACTGATTTCTTTACATAAAACCATGCACCCTAGGCAAAGCTTCGGGCAAGCTTCAAATTTTTTGGAGTCTGTATACACCCAAAAGTTGTGCAATTTATTGGTTTTAATATGTCTTATTAAGCTTTTCAAGAACTATCTAGTGTTGAAGAATGTGGAGCCAGAGATGTAATCGTATTGGTCATGAAGCTCACCAACTGAATTGTGCTGTTATGGCTCAGATGAAGAAACAACTGTATGTCTGGATCTTCTATAATGAAAAATATGTTAATCTCTTATATCTTACAGCTCAATTTGACTGCTATACCATATGCCAAACTATACCTTCCAATTATATTAAAGATGTGTGGTGGCGTCTCATTGCTTACCATTAGATTTTATTAGCTATAGCAGATCATGTGCCTGAGAGAAGAATATTGTGTGCAGCATCTCACACATGAATTAGAATGTAGATGGTTTGGTCTCAATTTTATATGACGGCGAATTTTGGATCTTGTTAATGGTAGGTCAGATTATATTTGATAACTCGTCTCGTTACAGCAAACTTGAAACTAAATTTCCGATGAAATGTAGCAATATTGGCATCACTTGCATCTCATTAAGCGCAGAAGTCAAGCTTGGTGGTTTTCTGGCTTTCTGACATTGCTCCATGAATTTCTGCCAAGTTTTTAAGCACATCTGCCACATTTGCTTATACTTGGGAGTCTGGGTAATGTAATAAAAAAACCCTTGCAGCATCATTGCCCACAAGTTGTCTTTGGCTCTGTGCTATGAAAGAGATGGCAATCTGATTCCAAATGGCACGGCATAGAATGAACAAGAATTTTTTTTTTTGGTCGAAAGAATGAACAAGAATTTGGAATCTTCTTTATATGTCTGTTGCAGAGAATTTGTTCTAATCATTTGGAACATATTCAATCAACAATTTGTCTGTTACTTCAGTCCCCATAAAGATAATATAGAGAATGACTGTTTTAATATCTGAAATGCAAAAGTCATCAGACATGAAAGGTACTAGTTTTCTGGAGAAATAAATAATATCGAAGGGGATTTTTGATTCAACCAAACCAATTCAGTAACAATACATAATTTCTCTACAAAGCAGTAACAAAATAATTGAATATTGATCATATTTTGCTCGCCTCCATGCTCATATCCCGACATAACAAACATAGAGAAATAAACATGAATGAAAATGTAAAATGAATAGGAATAGAAATTCTACAACCACTTGAATAGAAGCCTTTTCGTGATACAAAATCTGTTTAAGTGTGAAATCTTTGTCCGCCTCTTTGCGCAATTAGAAGCATTTCCTGTGAACAATTGAGGGGCCAGACTCATCATACTCGGCCTTTGCAATCCACATCTGCACTCACAAAATAGAATAACTTTCAAGTAAGCACTTCGAAAAATATTTGATATGCTGTGATGTGTTTCTGAGCTTATTTCATTCAGGAGGTGCTGAAGACTAAAAGAACTTTTGAACCAAATAAGAACCTAGAAAAATAAGTGAGATTTTCCACTGTTTTCAAATGAGCACATGTTCTCTACCAGTATCTATATTCTGTGCTTTCAAATTAAACTACAGAGACAACAATATTGACTTGATGCTTTCAAGTCAATTGCAATGGTTTGCTATGCATGACATGTATATGCAAACTACACGTTCTAGTTTTAAGATGTAGAAAAGACGTGGAAGGATGGAAATTGAATAGCAATGCATTATAGAGTGCCTAAGCATATGTGCAATTGAACATTACCTGTTGGAAGGTGCTGAGGGATGCCAAAATGGAGCCTCCTATCCAGACACTGTATTTCCTCTCAGGTGGTGCTACAACCTTGATTTTCATGCTACTTGGAGCTAATGCTGTAATCTCTTTGCTCATCCTATCAGCAATTCCGGGGAACATAGTGGAGCCTCCAGAGAGAACAATGTTGCCATAGAGATCCTTCCTGATATCAACATCGCACTTCATGATAGAGTTGTATGTGGTTTCATGGATACCAGCAGCTTCCATCCCAATCATGGATGGTTGGAAGAGGACTTCAGGGCATCGAAATCTTTCAGCACCAATTGTGATTACCTGCCCATCAGGCAATTCATAACTCTTCTCAACAGATGAGCTGGTCTTTGATGTCTCCAGTTCTTGTTCATAGTCTAGAGCAATATAGGCTAATTTCTCCTTCATGTCTCTGACAATTTCCCGCTCAGCAGTAGTGGTGAAAGAGTAACCACGTTCAGTCAAGATTTTCATGAGGGCATCTGTAAGATCACGACCAGCCAGGTCCAAACGAAGGATGGCATGTGGGAGGGCATACCCTTCATATATAGGAACTGTGTGACTCACACCATCTCCAGAGTCAAGAACAATACCTGAACAGAAAAACATACATGACCACAAAGCATTAGCATGGGAGTTCTATCACCTTCACCAGGAGTAGAAAAGATAACTTCTTGAGCTTCAAGAATGATCTGGATCCTTAAGCTCAACTTATGAAATAGAAGGTAAATAGTTCTTTCTCCCCTGAGCTAAATAGTTGATGAATTTATGCAATCAAGAGAAATGGAACTGAACCATATATGGTAATGCGTTGCCGTCAGATAGCAATACATAAGAGAAAGAGCCAAGGATCTGAAGAAGAATTTGATTATTCTCCCCCATCATAAGAACATGTTCTAATAACGAGGTACATATATTGAAATCCATACATAAGTCACTGCTTATTATGGAGCATAACATAAATTCAAATTGAATAGGTGTCTGATTATATCCGTCTTTCTTTTCCTATGACATTTCCTAAAACTGAAAATAATAAGCATGCAACTTACAAAGAAAAAGATCAAGTACAGAATCAAACTGCTTACCAGTTGTACGTCCACTAGCATACAGGGAAAGGACAGCCTGAATTGCAACGTACATAGCGGGAGTGTTGAATGTCTCAAACATAATTTGTGTCATCTTCTCACGGTTGGCCTTGGGGTTAAGGGGTGCTTCTGTGAGGAGAACTGGATGCTCTTCTGGAGCCACACGGAGCTCGTTGTAGAATGTGTGATGCCAGATCTTCTCCATATCATCCCAATTGCTAACAATACCATGCTCGATCGGGTACTTCAAAGTCAAAATACCTCTCTTTGATTGAGCCTCATCCCCTACATAGGCATCCTTTTGTCCCATCCCAACCATCACACCCGTGTGGCGAGGGCGTCCCACAATGCTGGGAAACACAGCTCTTGGAGCATCATCTCCAGCAAACCCTGCCTGCACCATCAAATCAATCAAGATCAGCTTTAACATTCTGCACTTAAAACCAAAGCCCTCTAGAAATAAAGAAAGATCATTTTCAGATCACAAAACACTGAAAATGGGATCAGTACCTTGACCATTCCGGTACCATTGTCACAAACAAGGGGCTGAATATCCTCGGTTTCTGCCATTTTCTATTTGTCTGCTGTCAAAAACACAACATTGCATCAATTCCCATATTCAAATTGTTCATCTTTTGGATCACATTCATATTTAAGCATTTGATCTGACACAATACTAAGCAATTTGATGCCCACATTGTTTACACTCAAATCCGACAACCCAGTTAATAAAAGATTCTTAATATGTCATCAGCATTATGTAATCTATGAGAAATTAACAGAACATAAACAAGACCATTATAACATAAAACTGACAGACATAAATCTAATGAACCAAAATGTCTATGTTTCTGGGATAATCAAGCAAAACCCATCAATGTTTACAAGAATCAAACACAAGAAACAACTCAGATTCAAACAAAAACAAATGAACACCAAAGTAAAGAAGGGTACTTGTGAATGGAAACGTAAGAGTGATTAAGAGAGAATAGAATGGGGTTGGGTACCCGCCTTGTGGTTTAAAAATAAGGAAGGTCTCCGATATGAAATTCAGCTTAAATGAACCTCAAATTCGACGTCCTGGGATCCTGGCCGTCTGTGGGAGCATCTCATCAACGGACCCATCACCACTCACGTTCATAGTGGAAACAGCTGGCCTCACTTTCGGTCTCCGCTTCTGTGATGACTATTGTACCCCTTCTGTTTTACATATTGCCCCACATGTCCTCTCTTTCGATGACCAAGGGCATATCAGGAAACATCGTCATATTTCTTTCTCGCGCCTTGTGGTTTTCGAGTATAGAAGAAGCAATTCACAAATCTAATTTCGGTTTGATAAAAAGCACACAACTATATGTCAATGTGTGGTTTAAGCAATGCATTGTTACACAAAAATTACAAAGAAGTGTTTTAAAATTGTGATATTAGATTCGTGTAGAATTCGTTATTCTTATTTAGCTTTTGAAAAACTTCATCACTATTTGTATATAAAATCGATTTAAACTGCTTATTAACCATCTTTATCAAGTAAGTAATGATGCTTTTGATCTAGCTATACAAAGCACTAGTAGTTATAACTATGAAACACCTCAAGACAATGTTAAAAATTGTTTAATACGTACTACTTATTCAATAAAAGAATAGGTATGTGATACGGAAACTATGTAAATTTATGCAATGAGAGCTTAACAAGTCGAAAGCATCTTTAATTAGTTCAAGTATCTAGTACGATTTTTAAAATAGAACATTTTTCACGATCGGAACACTCCCTGACTGTTTTTACTTGTAAGTAAAATCTCTTTTAGACAAATAATAATGCTTCCAAAAATGGCCTTTGAGTTGTGAAGATGTGAAATAAGGGCAGATCAGTCATACAAAAATGGTAATCTAAAGAGAGGGAGTTTAGTGAGAAGCAGAGGGGGTGGTGGAAAGTGGGGCTGGGGTATAATACATGGGACGGTGCGAAAAAAGAGCGAATGCCAACTCGGCAGCTAAACCGAATGGAGATCATGTCGGCATGTTTCTTTCACGTGCGCTCACATCTCTCCGGACACTTGTTCTTCTCCACGTTTCTTCCGATGAACCCCCTTGACCTCCTCCTCCTCCTCTTACGACACACCTCAACTAGTTTGCTCTTTAACTCCGATTAATGTCGTGATACCCACAACTGCCTCCTCACTACGTGCTCCCTCCTCATCTTCTCTCTTGGAACTAGTCTTTCAATACGTACAACAATGTGTGACCAAAGCCTTTCGGAAACAACCTCTTTGTAGCAGTTTCTTTTTTGCTCAGCTTAAGTTTTAGAGTAATGCGAGTTCGACTTGTTGCCGTAATGGAAGCTAAATGATTCTACGAGTACAAAGAGTCTGATTCTTGTACAGACATACCAAGTCCTTGAACAAGAGAACATTCCAAGTTATATCATATGAGAGCCCTAATTTTCTTAGAGACATACATGTTTCTCATCTAACCAATCACATTATAAATGCTATAGTTCAAAGCATTAACACTGAAGTTACTCAATAGTGCTTTCTCTTCTTTAGTAATCCAGATGTATTTAAATGAAAATCACAGTCAGAGGAGAGAATAAGATATAGGTCTAAAGTGATCATAGTTATTAAGAGAGCAATTGGGATCTAAATCTAATGACTGTAGATATCTTTATCCATGTGAACATTTTTTCTTTTAGGCCGGTCATCATGGCTAATTTGGTCCCTCCTCTATGTTGTGCTAAAAGAAACTCTTTCTTCTTCATAACCCTTTTTGTCAGAGCATGGCCAGGCCACCCCATTACATATTCAGTTTGCTATGTATTGAACCCCCATATAGTTTCTGGGTGAGAGAGTTCATTAGACATGCTTCTCTGTTTATAACTGGTGAGCCATGCTTTTTTTCTTTTGATAGCTGGTGAGCCATGCTTTGTTCCTTTCACAAAGTCATCATTTCTGGGTCCTTGTATCTAAACTTAAAGTACCCGATGCAAAGTGTGGCCAAAGCAAAAATGGGAGACGTTCTTGAAATTAAAATAATGAAAATCAGGGATGTATTCAGGATCTGGATGTGGGTTAGGCTAATTTATTGGCGTTAAGAAAGTGGGAGAAAGTATGAAACCTACACTATTTGAGGCTCGAACCAGGGAGCTGATATGTAGCGGCAGCTGGGCTAAACATACTTGACTGGGCATAACTGTTTTCGCAGAATTTTCCCTTGGACTAAATACGTTCCTGATGAAAATGTATTACCAAAATCATAAACTACAAATTCTGACCTGTAAAAATATGACATTCCAGTACACACTTTTATACTGATGCTAGAAATATATGCTGTTCTAGTTTTCAATCTCTGTGTTAGTTATGTATAGTGTAGTTGTCTAGTGGACATTCCATCAACAAAACCAAATCTGATTCAATACCATTTCGCATTTACTCACTTAACCAGGAGAAATTTGAGAAATAACCCTCTTTTGGTACTCGAAATGATTCTTTTTTTTTTTTTTTTGAGAATACGAAATGATTCTTAACCTCCCTACTTAGTACCTTACCGACTTGAAACTTCTTCCTCATGGACCTCATGTGTACAAAAAAAAAAAAAAAAAACTTCTTCCTCATGTATCGAAAAAGAAAAAATTCTTTCTCCTTTCTTAACTAGTCATGGCTACACTGTCTACGCACATCTATCTTCTCTTTTCCTTCTCATACTTGGCATCAATTGCAGAGCTAGACTCTCAAACATGCAATTGTTGGAGCGAAACTGGTTGAAAAGGTAATAGAATAGGCTTTTAAATCGATTAAGTTGAACACTTTACTCACTTAACTTTGAACAATTATTAATTATTAATCCTCGATTCAATTGGCGTAATCCTTCTATACATATAGAATTAGTTAGTATTGAAAAGGCTCAAGAAAATTTTGACAATGTAAAAACCCACCCCGAATTTCACCCTGAAACTCGAAGTAAATCCTGTGGGGATCACCTCCAAGGTAAGTTTACCGAAAATTCGGCATAACCTCCCTTGAAAATGGACAACCCTTCCTAATAATACCTGCATACACTTCTGAAAATCCAAATCTAATCTTAAACTCCTGGAGCCTTCGTGCTCCCCCAAATCACAACATCTCCCAATCTATTTACTAATTTTTTTAAAAAAAACTCTCACAACCAACAACCATAGCTCAGAGCAACTCTATTTGAGAGGAAATGAACTAGAAATATAAAAATGAGCGGAAGCTATACTATTGATTATGCCTCTTCTCCATGTACGCTCGACCTCAATTATGCAATCCTGCAAACTGGACATTTTTAAAACGAAGGGCCCATGGGAAAACATTCGAAACCGTTAGAGTGAGTGGACAAAAGTAAATTTAAATAAAAGAATAAATAAAAATATTTATGCTTTCCCAATTCAATTTCTAAGGAAAAAATCGAATCCATGCCTCAAATGATAAAACTCTCATCTCATAAATATCGAGCTTCTCAAGCTCTAAAATATATATGTATATATGTATTTACACACGTCCATACTCCTTATATAATCTTATGGATTTATATAGGGCTACTACGCTCGCGTCCAACGCTCACATCGCGCCTTAATGCGGTGATACACTAGGCCATTAAGGTGGACAGACGGGTGTATAAATATGTGCTCATACCCCCTATATGAATTAAACACTTATATAGGGCTACTACGCTCATGTCCAACGCTCACCTCACACCATAATGCGGCTATATGCTACGCCATTAAGGTGGACAGACACATATGGCTAGCTAACATTTATATACATACTCTCCTCATAAATACATATTTATATTTACTGAAAATCCCATTTTCGGTAACTCTCCAAGAGAAATAAAATCGTCAAAATTAAAATGACGTTAAATGCTCCAACAAAATTAATTGTTCATCCATGAACCATAGCATGCATATTATTTAAAACAAAAGTCCACTCACAAATTAGGCCTAAGCCTGATGTCGATTAGAGGCCTCTTCTGCTCGACCCTCCTCACGTCCTGTTCCAAATGTATAATTAAATTCCCAACCAAAATTCTAATAATTATACAAAATAGGCAAAATTAAATGTGAGCCGTAACCACGCTCATCATTGCCTAACTTCAATATTCCTAATTCAAAACATTCCAAACTTTAATACCATCAACGGCAGCCTTATTACAACCTTTCACAGATCAAACAACTTTAATCCAACGGCGGGATTCTATCCTAATTAACCGCCAAAAATACCAAACTTTGAAAAAATCTCAAACCTATCCAAAACTCCTCCAAAAATTTCAAGATTCACATCAATAAACTCCTCTTAATATTACACATTTAAAACCATGAAAATCCCCCCAAACAGCGGCGGCCGGAGGCCGACTCCGGCGACCTCCAATGCCTACCAAATTTTAACAACATCTTCCTCTCAACTCCCTCTACAACTTTCCTAACTAGCACAAACATCAATTCCAAGCCTAACTATGCCAATCGAACGAAAACATTACAAAAAACCCTAGAACTTCCACTCACCGATTCTCCTCACCTGAAGCAAATTGGACCGAGTCCTTCTAGGGCAAGGCAATTGGGTTGAAGACCTTCAAAACCATATAAGGCTTGCCCGGATTGGTGGCCGGAGGAGGAAGTTCCGACGACGGAGAGCTTTGGGCAGTCGGGACTTTCGGGCTTGATTTCTCTCTCACAGCGGTGCTAGGGAGGCTGCCACCGGTCCAGGAAGGAAGATGAGGAGATGGCCGATCGTTTGGGACTGATCCAGCGACCTGCGGTGGCCGGACGACGGGAAGCTTCCAGTAGCGGGAAAAAGAGAGAGAATCGGGGAAAAGGAGAAAGAGAAAGAGAAGAAAAAGAGAAGGAAGGAATTGGGCCTCCCAACCGTTCCCTTAACCCAAACTAAATACCAACCCAACTCCAAAAATAACACCACAAAATAATACCCTAATAAAAATTACCTTTTACTAGCTAAAATTTACCATTTTTACCGTCGTCACATTTTCTCCTACAAATAATCTCTCCGAAATAATCGTCCCCCAAAACCCCTCTGGGACCAATTAAACTATAAACTCATTGACGAAGACGGTAAAATTCTTATTAATACCAAGCTAGTAAATAACGGAAAAATTTAAGAGTCGGGATGTGACAGACAATTCCTTCGATGGAGTATGAGATTGAATGAAAAAAAAAATGAAAAGAAGAGGTTTGCAGTCATGAAAATTGAGGTTCTGGAAGATAGGTTTTTGCAAAATTTAAATAGAATAATTAAGACTTTTGACCCTCTATATGGTTATTTTTAAAAAAAAATTCTCATTAGCCCTAAATTTAAACTTTTTTTTTCTACTGACAAAAAGAGATTCTAAAATTCTTATCAGCCGACTCTTACAGACTATTCCCGATAACAAATTTTTGACTTTTTCTGATATTTTTCTGACAAAATTACCGTTACATTATCTCTCGTAACTTTCTCCTATCCATTCTCTTTCGTATATCTTCTCTCTCTTTAAAAATCAAAACTCTCTCTCTCTCTCTCTCTCTCTCTCTCTCTCATCGGCGACTCTTCGATTTTCTCCGATCAATTCTGCCCGGCGGAGCTTGGTGGAATTTCTCCGATGACGCCAAAATCGAGGAGGACTGCAAAAGCTGGAGATGGTCGCGGAAGGAACTGACGGCATAGATCTGGATCGCGACGGAGGTTTCTCTGGCGAGGAATTCAGAGGAGAGCGGGTTGGAGGATTTGCGAGGTGAGCTGGAGATGGTGTAACTCGAAGTCCGACGATGAGGAGGAGGAGGAGGAGGAGGAAAAATGGGTTGGCGACCGGTGGGGAGGTGTGGGATTTCTGGTCTAGTTTTTTGGTCAATAGTGCCACTTCTGGGGACAACACACAAGAGTTTATAAGGTATGAAACTGTAAAAGACCCATCTTTCTCTTTTGGTTCATAAATTTTAGAGCCTAATAATGATTTGGATGAATACAATCTGCTAAAGTGGGATGCTTTGTGTAAATGGGTCACTGAATCAACAGAAAGGCTAAAAGTTGGAAGCAGTAATTGCAATCGTTTACAGCAAAGACCAAATATAATTGCAGCAAACAATCAAGGAAGGTACTTGCAGAAATAGAGAGGGACTCACCCAATATGAATTCTCAGCTTAGCTTGAAACGACCACCAATTCTAGATGCATTGCTTGCTCCCTATTCCATTTTGGGTTTTTTTTTTTTGTCGTCAGAAATCCAATTTGGGGTTTATGGGGTTTTGCCCCCACTCAATATATGAAGTCATTTTTTGGATTTCTATTACTCATTTGTTATCATTTTTTTTTACTTTTTAAAGCACGAATCTGATATACATAATTACATTTTGCAAATGAGATTATGTATATCAGAATGTAATTGTGTATACATTAGTAAATCTTCTAAATCTTTCTCATACACAATCGTTCTCATTGTGTATACATTGATTTCTGATCAACAAGAGGAATTGTATACAACTTTTCTTTTTATTATTGAATATCACTTTGTACATGAAATCATGCGTTTGGGTGAATATGGAGTGGACAAAATATGGAACATATGGAGTTTATTGGAGGCAATAAAAGGTTTGTTTGGAGGTACTACCGTCCTCAATAGGTGGTCTTACTGCCTTAAATAGGAATATGTTATAAGTGACTGAAACACACAGTTAAGTTCAAGGGTTATATTGCCCCAGTAAGAAGTCATACTGACCCCAGTAAGAAGTCATACTGACCCCAGTAAGAGCTCCTACTGCCCCCCAGTAGGTGGTTTTACTGCCCCCAGAGAATGAGATCACAATTAACCTGAGTCATTGTGGCAGTATAAAAAATTTGATGAATTATTTTTTCTTCTTATATGGCGGTATATTATATATGGATGTGTGATCATTGTGGTGAATTTGAATGATTATAGTAATGTTTTATTGTTACAACAACAGTCCATTTGAGGGCAATAGATACGTAATGGGGTCTATTGTGAATGACTTTCCTACTCTCCCATATTTCTTGTATATTGTTCTCAATAGGAGGTCATACTAACCTCTATTATAAGTGACTGAAACACACAGTTAAGTTTAAGGTACCTACTGCCCCTAGTAGGAGGTCATACTGTCATATTGCCCCTACTGACCCCAGCAGGAGGTCCTACTGCCCCCAGCAGGTGGTCCTACTGCCCTCAGCAGGAGGTCCTATTGACCCCAATAGGTGGACATATTGCCTCCAATAGGGATCTGTTATAAGTGACTAAAGCACAACGGCCTCCGGAGTTCGGTTAACGATCTTAGGAGCTTGGTCAACGGTCCCCGGAGTCCGACTAACTGTCCCAGGAGCCCGGTCAACGGTCCCCAGAGTCCGATCATCGGCCCCCGGAGTCCCGTCAATGGTCCCCGGAGTCCGGTCAATGGTCCCCGGAGCCCAGTTAAAGGTTGTCGGAGTCTAGTCAACGTCATTGGTCGTGGGAATCAGGTCATAAAAACTTTATTTTAGAATAGACTCTTATAATGGTCTATTGTAGTTTATTTAATTCATTAAATGTATATTTGTCTTTCTGCTGTTTAAGTTGGCTCTTGGGAATTTATGAATTTTAAAATCTGATTTTGTTAGTGGAAATAAAATTTTTAAAATTAGAACTAGTGGACATTGTCCCTGTTTTTTAACTATTTGAGAAAACTTTGTCAAAAATCAATTTGGATGCTTAAAAAAGTTATTTATAAAAATTTCTCCCAAATACGGGTAATCAGTGGAGCTTTCAGTTCTGAAAATTCTAGCATGGACAGTCCCTATGGACTGAGGTTAGAACAGATGAGGTAGATAGGTGATTTGTGTTGAATTGCTGCAGTTAGCAGCTATTGAGGCATTGAGGCCATCGAACCCAGAGCGAAATCTCCATCTGCATCTCATCGTTTTTCACCAAACACCCATTAACCCAACCGACGCGCGTGATGCTCACACCTATTTCAACTGCGGTACATATGCACAGTAGTCCTTCCCACGATAAATCGGATCAGGATCTTCCCCTGGCTGTTCACCCTTGTTTCTGCTTGACTTCTAATCCCAACCGTCCACTCAAAATCCAAAGGCTATAAGTAGTCCACATCAGTATCTGTGTTATTTATTACCCAAAAGTGGGTTAACGACGTTTTCTCACCGTTATCTACTCTTTTCTTCCACTTTCCCTCTGCAAAATTTCAATCTTGCATATCCGAATTATATTTCCAACCAATTAGAGAAGTTCATGGCAAATCCTAATGGATTTTTTCACAATTGATACCAGATTCAAGTATACAATCCAAGAGGTCAGTCACTTAAACCGTGGGTGTTCCTCTCCCTAATCCTGACACCCCTTTCTGTAACTTTGGTTTGATTAAACCCCCTTCTGCTACTTTTGAACTTTTGTTTAATTAAACCCCTTCTGCATTACTTGAAACACAATTGTTAGTTATATTTTGATGAACTAAGAAGGAACCCATCAATGGAACACCCAGATCAGAAACTCAAGCTTTTTGAATACGAAGTCGATGCGTCGTGTTCATGGATCTGAAACCCATTACCGTCAATGACCAAATCTGAAATATTGAACATCGGATCGGCTAAATTAGCTCACAATATATCACACTACCCATGTTTTGCGTTGCATGATGGACAACCCAAACGGTGAACATGAAATGGAAATTTTCAGAAAATAACGAAAACAAACAAATTTCTCCAACTCCATTAAGAAAAGCCGCCTCCCTCTTCTAGATCTTTTCATTTTCTCCGACTCCAATTTAGAGCTTTTGATGCCATCATAATTGAATTGATGGCGATAGCGACCCAGAGGAGGCTAAACAATCTCTGGCGACGCAGAAGGGGCGGCGGCGAGCTACGATGAGGAAGTCGACGGAGAGGGGAGGGGGAAATGAAAAGATCATCCGGATCAAAGAATTCTATGTGTAGCCATTATTTTTAATAATGCTTTGTTGGCAAATAAGATTGTAATGGATACTTCGGACACCTCTGGAAAATTATCTAGAGAAGAAGGGAGACCACTGAGAGAAAAGAAAGGAAGAACTGAACAAGAAAGGACTCAAACGAGGAGAGGAAGAAGAAAGAAGATAACGGAGATAAGAGAACGAAACGTCGTCTAGCCCACTTTTGGGGATACAAATTTGCTCTCCACCCTTCCATTTTCTTTAACTCACATAACCATGGTTAATAATATAAATTATTTATTTAATTTAAATTTAAGAAATTGGGCATTTAAGGTTTAGGCCTTTAAGGTCTGGGGTTTGGGGTTTAGGGTTTTACTTAATTATGTCTAATCATAATAAAAGAATAAGCTAAACCTCAAACCCGAAACCCAAAACCCGAAACCCCAAACCTTAAAACCCTAAACCCCAAACCCTACTCCTTGGAACCCAATACCTAATCTTACAAATTTAAATTAAATAAATAATTTTAGATTTATATTATATTGTTAACCATGGTTAGATGAATTAAAGAAAATGAGACATGTGTCATGTATCTAGGTGGGTGGGGATGAAGGAAAAAATTTTCAGTACTCTCAAAGGACCACGCGGTGTGATACAATGGTCCTCCCAACTAATAAAAAACTGTCATGTGGAACATTTTTACAAGTCATTCCAAAGTGAATTAACAGTGCAGTAAAACCAGACTTCAGAGGAAACCAAAACGTCACCGCTCTTCTCTGTTAGTACTGTTCTTCGCTGCTAATCGGAGATCTGGAAATCAAATTCATCCTCATGCCCAATGTTTTATTCTTTGAATTGGTCTAGACTTTTTCCCATCTCTCTGTTTCTTGAAACTTCTGGATCTGTCAAAAGCATAAAACTTCTCAATTTCCGACTCCTCTGTTCCCTAACTGGAAAACTTGAGGTTCAGTAATCCCCAAACCGGACAGGTGGCCAGGATCGAAAATGGGTTCAATTGGGAGATCAAATTCGCGAGCACTGCTATTAAGCATCGAATTTGTGATCCCTGCCCATTTTGAATGAGTTTAATTGGGGTTTCCAGTCACTACTCACTAGAGAGGGGGAGGAGGAAAGTTTTTGAATTCAATAATTTATCCTTCGTGATAGTCACAGTTGAAGACCAATTCAAGATTCCTGTGAGAGATCAAATCCCATAACATGAATAATCAAGAAGGGAAATCTATAGAAGTATTATCAATTCCATTATTAAGGGTGAAATCAGAACAACAACAAGGGAATGAGACGTTTCATCCTCTCAACAATTCTCATCTTTCATCTCATCAATCTCATCTCCCCGGGAACCTCTGCAAATTATTATTCATCAAAATGTTATTACACAGAATTCACCTCGCTGGCTTTTTCAAATCGAATGATTCTCACCTTTGTTCTACTTAGCTCAATTGATCGGTCCCTGCAGATTTCCTTTTCTATATTTAAATTCACTGAATTTGGTTCATCCATCTCTGTCTCAGGACATAAAGATAACGGTAGCAGCCAACGGAGGTTACCCAATTTTCTTGACAGCGCAGTAATTTTTTACTTTGTAATGACGTGTTAAAAAGATGACACTTGGCGACGTTTGAATGGTGACGGAGGACCACTACACTAGCTGACGTGGTCCTTTAGGAGGATTGAAAAATTTCTTAGGATGAAAATGGGGAAATAAGGTGAGGAGCAAATTTGTATCCCACTTTTGGGTAAGAAATAACACAAATGCTGATGATGTGGATAATTTATGGCCTTTGGATTCTGAGTGAACGGTTTGGATTAGAAGTCATGGAGAAACAAGGATGAAAAGAGCCCGCGAGGATCCTGATCTAAATAAATCATATACTGCACTTTTTTTCAGCATCTCTGTTAATTACCCTACTTTATTTTTTTAATTTTTTTTAAGTCTCGTCAACAACTTAGTCTAAATTTGCTGTTAACTTAACTGTTAGGGTATCAGACCTAACCGAGAGAAATGCAGAAAGAAATGAAAAGAAATGAAAAGAAAGTAAAATATTCAGATTTTCATTGATACTGAGCAAATGCCCTCAAGATCCTGATCTAAATAAATCACATACTGCACTTTTTTTCAGCATCTCTGTTATTTACCCTACTTTAATTTTTTAATTTTTTTAAGCTCGTCAACAACTTAGTCTAAATTTATTGTTAACTTAATTGTTAGGGTATCAGACCTAACCGAGAGAAATACAGAAGGAAATAAAAAGAAAAAAAAGAAAATAAAATATTCAGATTTTCATTGATACTGGGCAAATGCCCTCAAAGCAATACATATAGACTTTTTTAGATGGTCACGCACCTTACTAGATGACTCTAAAATCATAACAATAACCGTTAATTGAGAGGCTAGCATAAAAGGCATTAAAATAATATTATTTTGACTACTGCTGCTGCGGCAGAACATAAGAAATCCTATCGGGACAATCTCTTGCTGGATCGGGGTGGGTGGGCAAGCAGGGTTTAATCACCCAGTGTTTGCTGTAGCAGAATAAAATTCTGACGAGATGATTTCCTTCACATTCTAATAGTGGTCTGCGTTCAGTACCGATCGCCCCCAGTAAATCCGCGGTATTGAATTCAATTTTTGGCAGCCACCTTCCGTTACGACCCAAGAACTGGCCTATCCCGATCTGCTCATACAATTCTTTTGCCTTTTGTAGGTACTGCTCCCCCCGTCCGAATATATCTGCCATACAGGTCCCATGTTTATCAACTTCGTGCAGCCAAAAGGCCCGGTCTGTTGGGTAGCTTCCGTCTCTTCTGGTTGGCCATATTACATGGAGCCTCTTTCTTAGGTACGGTTGAAGCTAATAAGAAAGAAAATATATAAAAGATCATTAGAAATATTCCCTTAAACGAAGGAATAATAAGAAAGAAACAAAAACAACATTACCATGCCGTAACTAAATGTAATATGGCTATTTTCGAGACAGTCTGTATATCCCCGATATATAACGTACCCGGTCTCAGGGGGGGCCCCATTCTGAAGATATTCGGCCCAAAGGCCGAAGATGGTTAAGTAAGGTCCATTCTCCTTGTCACGAGGATTAGTGACTTGTAGGACAAATAACACCAGATCATAGCCGGGATCATCGCCGTATGCATTGATATGTTGACGGCGATGACCACCCGAAAGTGCTTTGGAGGTAAGCGGCACAACCACCAGAAAAAAAACAAAACCCATTCCGATGATCGCTATCTCTCGTGATGCCATGAAAGAGATGGGGTGGGTAAGTTTAATCTCTCCCCTGTGAAAGAGATCGGGTTATGGCAGAAAACAGACAAATTACAAATTCTAAGAAAGCTGATGTTAATTAAATAAGGTGGTAGCGGTGGTAGCTGGTAGGGAACAAGAGATGCGTGATTAAAATTAGACGGTAGGTTTTACACATCAATATCGTGCTTTGACATGGTAATAAGGTTTCACATCTAATTCTCTCCTATCTCCCTCCCCCATCAAAACAACACTCACTGTCATGGGTTTCTTGCTTTGACAATTTAGTTAGCTGGGTGGTATTTTCTGTCATGACTTTTTAATACAGTAGCATTCTATTTAACCAAGGGGATCACATGTGACATTAAGATATCGGAATTGTTAGCTAGGTTACTATGAAAATACAGACATCAAGATATTCAGAGTCCTCCTTGTTATGGCTTATCGATATTGAAAAGATTGGAGTCGTTATGTATCGAAATTATGAAATGGTCCCAGAGCCCTTCATTGCCGCTCTTATTTCACTTGATCAAACATTTTGTTCTTCAACGATTTCAATTTTGTAGATTCGCATAAATCTTTTTGAAGCAGATACTTAACCAGTATGTATGAAGCACCCTGATGGAGAAGCTAAAACCCTAACAAGACTTGTGTATTTGTGTATTTACATCAGACCCGTATCTAAATAGAGTTCTAAGAGTCGATGGACTCAAGGTCCGGAGCCTTAAGGGGCCCAAAATTTTCTTTTCTCTTTGTGTGATCATATTAGTTAAAAACAATCAAAAATAATTAAAAGCATCCAATTAGGTTGATGTTAAATTACAAAAAAGAAAAATGAATATAAAATCTTACCCTTGTTGTAAATATTATATCTTATGTGGCTGTTCACGTTATTAGTTAGGGACTTACATGTAATATCTCAATAGTCTGAGTACTTATCGTGTAAACCCTACCTCTATATAATGGAGGCCTATGAGACTGAATAAAAGATCTCTCAACTTTTCCTCCTTCTCCCTATTCGTTTCTTACTCTCTACAAACTAAGTTCTTATTTTACATCACGTTATCAGCACGCTCCATGATGATCAACGAGTTCTTATGGTGCAACTTTGTTGCTTCTAAGCCATAACTCAAGATCTATGAGCTTTATATTTCAATTTACCTTCTTTGTACTTTTGTATGTTGTATCAGTTTATATTTTTTTTTCCTGCCGATTGACCCCAAAGTTGATCATGTTCCGTATGCTTTCTCTTCTATACCTATGGTATTTCTTTTAATATTTGTTCCTAACCACAAACAACAAAGATGTCCATATTAATTATATATGATTTCTTGTATCTAGTCAATGTTATGCATATAAACATACAATTTTGTTTGCTCATCATATGATCTAATATATGTCTATATATATCAATACAAGTGAACCTGAAGCTTCACTATCATCACTCTAAACCAGAAGTTTCAAGTGTATATTCCTTCTTGAACCTGAAGTTCATAGAAATACATACTCCTAGAACTGAAAGTTCCTAATCATAAGAACATGAACCCGAAGCTTCATGCACATATTTACAATCCAATGTTTAATATACTTCTTTTTCGAACCCGAAGTTCGACATCTATTATTTGTTAAGAACATGTAGTTCTAACAGATATATGGGTCCTAATGTATCCCTTCTCCATTGTGTGTAGGAAGATGACCAATTTGGCAAAATTGGATTTTGAGGCCCTTGACATCTCTGGGAAGAACTACCTGTCTTGGGCTCTTGATGCCGAGATCCATCTCGAAGCACATAACCTTGGGGCTACAATAAAGGCCGAAAACCCAGCCTCCAAACGATCATGCCAGAGCATAAAGATATGTTGATTTTTGAACTGCTGGTTCACAACATGATATGCCTCAATGGGTTTGATGGTTGTGTGATACAAACCAGATGATAGGGCAACTAATTTTTCCAATATCTGCTTCTGGCAGTTGTCATTGGATGTAATGCAAAGGTATTCCATATCATTGTCATTTGTGGTCTCCATGTGGTATCCGTTTAAACGGATATCTCTAAAACTGAGGAGATTTCTTCTGGATCTCGAAGAGTACAAAGCCTCTTGAATTGACAATTGGGTTCCATTTGGTAGTCTAATGTGAGCTCTACCAGAACCTTCAATCAGGTCTGCAGGACCAGATATAGTAGTTACATTTGCTTTGGAAGGTATCAAAGTGGAGAAATAAGCCCGATCGCGAAGGATCGTATGTGTAGTAGCACTGTCAGCAAGACACACATCATCTCCATCCTTCGTACGTTGAGGGCATCCAAAATTCGTTTTCATGCCTTCATAGAGATAGTAACGTACAGTTAATTAGCATGATAAATACATGAAATTTCCATAAAAAAATGTAATCAGGTAGATGCTACTTTATAACCAATAAACTATGTGTGAGAGCAGAGAAAGAGAATTCAGAAACAAAAATTTCCATATACAAATATACGATGTTATGTATTTATCGCACACATAGCAGAACAAAGTAGTAATTGAGTTTGGGTTCTGGTAGAGCTCACATTAGACTACCAAATGGAACCCAATTGTCAATTCAAGAGGCTTTGTACTCTTCGAGATCCAGAAGAAATCTCCTCAGTTTTAGAGATATCCGTTTAAACGGATACCACATGGAGACCACAAATGACAATGATATGGAATACCTTTGCATTACATCCAATGACAACTGCCAGAAGCAGATATTGGAAAAATTAGTTGCCCTATCATCTGGTTTGTATCACACAACCATCAAACCCATTGAGGCATATCATGTTGTGAACCAGCAGTTCAAAAATCAACATATCTTTATGCTCTGGCATGATCGTTTGGGTCACCCAGGATCCACCATAATGCGTAGGATCATTACTAATTCACATGGACATCCATTGATGACTAAACACATTGTTTTGCCAAGCAACCCTTGCAAAGCTTGTGCACAAGGGAAATTGGTGGTTAAACCATCATATGCAAAGGTAGATATCGAATCCCCATCTTTCCTGCAAAGAATTCAAGGGGACATTTGTGGGCCTATTGACCCTTCTTGTGGACCATTTCGATATTTTATGGTCTTAGTTGATGCTTCTACAAGATGGTCACATGTTTGCCTCTTGTCTACTCGTAATGTAGCATTTGCCAAGCTACTTGCTCAGCTAATTAAATTACGAGCTCAATTCCCAGATTACTCTATCAAGTCTATTCGTCTAGACAATGCTGGTGAATTTACATCTCAAACTTTCAATGATTACTGCTTGTCTTTGAGGATCGAAATTGAACATTCAGTTCCTCATGTTCATACATAGAATGGTTTGGCAGAAGCTTTTATTAAGCGACTTCAAATAATAGCGCGCACTTTGCTAATGCGAACAAAGATGCCAGTTTCTGCATGGGGACATGCAATTTTGCATGCATCAGCTTTAGTTCGGTTGAGACCCATAGCCAACCATCAGTATTCCCCATTGCAACTTGTATCTGGGAGCCAACCCAATATTTCTCATCTTCGAACATTTGGGTGTATTGTTTATGTGCCTATTGCACCGCCACAACGTACAAAAATGGGCCCCCAACGTCGATTGGGCATCTATATTGGTTTTGATTCGCCATCCATTATTAGATATTTAGAACCCATGACGGGTGATACATTCACTGCACGGTTTGCAGATTGCCAATTTGATGAGACAACATTCCCGCCGTTAGGGGGAGATAAGACTGTTCCAAATGAACGTCGTGAATTAATGTGGACTGTACCCACAATATCTCATCTTGATCCTCATACCAAAGAAAGTGAAATAGAAGTACGAAGGATTTTGCATCTTCAAAATATTGCTGACAAAATGCCTGATGCATTCAATAACACAGCAAGAGTGACAAGATCGCATATTCCGGCAATGAATGCACCTGCAAGAATTAATGTCCAGATCGGAAATAATATGGCAGCAAATGAACCACCTGCTGCATGCCGGAAGCGTGGCAGGCCTTCAGGTTCAAAGGATTTGGTTCCAAGAAAGAGGAGATCAAAGATAAATCAGAATCTTGATGAAATCATCCCTGAAGAGAATATTGGGCAAACCAACAATGCCCAACCTACAACTCATGATCCTGTAATTACAGAAGAGGAAAATGATGTTGGTACACAAGCCTATGAAGAGGTTGTACCTGAAAATAAGGAAATTTCTGTAAATTATGTTTACACCAATGAGTTGTGGGATCGTAGAGACATGACTGTAGACGATGTGTTCTCATTCGCTGTAGCGACTGAAATAATAAAAGGTGATGACACTGAACCTCGCTCTATTAATGAATGTAAACAGAGACATGATTGGCCCAAATGGAAAGATGCAATCCAAACTTAATTGAATTCTCTTGAAAAACGCAGTGTATTTGGACCTGTTGTCCAAACACCACCCAACGTTAAACTTGTCGGATATAAACGATTGTTGTAAGAAAGCGTAACGAGAAAAATGAGATTGCAAGATATAAAGCACGACTTGTTGCACAAGGTTTTTCACAACGACCTGGGATAGATTATGAGGAAACATATTCTCCCGTAATGGATGTTATCACATTTCGCTATCTAATAAGTTTAGTAGTTTCTGAAAAACTTGATATGCGACTTATGGACGTTGTTACTGCATACCTATACGGTGAGTTAGATACTGATATCTACATGAAAGTTCCAGAAGGATTTAGGTTGCCTGAAGCAACCATAAAGCCTCACAACATGTATTCAATTAAATTGAGACGATCCTTGTATGGATTGAAACAATCCGAACGTATGTGGTACAACCGTCTCAGTGAGTATCTACTTAGAGAAGGATATGTCAATGATCCAATTTGTCCCTGTGTGTTCATTAAAAAGTCAAATTCTGGGTTTGCAATAGTTGCAGTTTATGTCGATGACATGAATCTGATTGGATGTTCTGAGGAACTTGAAAAAACTGCTGAATACTTAAAGAAAGAATTTGAAATGAAAGACCTTGGAAAAACAAAATATTGCCTCGGGCTGCAGATTGAGCATTTGGATAGTGGGATACTTGTCCATCAATTTGCTTATACTAAGAAGATTCTAAAGAGATTTGGTATGGGTACAGCTCACTCACTGAGTACCCCAATGGTCGTTCGGAGCCTTGACCCTATGAAAGATCCATTTCGTCCCAGACAAGATGACGAAATTATCCTTGCCAGAAGTACCATATCTTAGTGTCATTGGTGCCTTACTCTACTTAGCACAATGTACAAGGCCAGATATTTCTTTTGCAGTTAGTGTGTTGGCAAGATATAGCTCTGCTCCCACATCACGTCATTGGAAAGGAGTAAAAGACATTTTACGCTATCTTCGTGGTACTGTGGATATGGGATTGTTTTACACAAATAAATCGGTTGATAGTCCCACGATTGTTGGATATGCCGATGCAGGATATCTCTCTGATCCACATAGAGGTCGTTCCCAAACAGGATATATTTTTACTTGTGGAGACACCGCAGTTTCATGGCGGTCTTCCAAGCAAACACTTGTAGCGACTTCCTCTAACCACTCAGAAATAATTGCATTGTATGAAGCTGGCAAAGAATGTTTCTGACTAAGATCCATGATTCATCACATTCGGAGCACCAGTGGTTTGTCTTCAGTTACTGACAATCCAACAGTTATGTATGAAGACAATGTTGCATGTATTGCTCAGATTAAAGAGGGATTTATCAAAGGTGACAAGACTAAGCATATCGCTCCTAAATTCTTCCATACTCATGAACTACAAAAGAATCAAGAGATCGTGGTTAAGCAAATTCGATCTGATGAGAACTTAGCTGATTTGTTCACCAAATCTCTGCCTAAGTGTACGTTCAAGAAGTTAGTGGAAAAGATTGGTTTGAGACAACTCTCAAAGTTGTTAAGCAAAGCTTGCAAGGATCAGGGGGAGACTCCAACCAAGGATAGCAACAAGGAACATGTTACCTAGGATATATGCGCGTTGTGCTCTTTTTGTCCTTCGACCAGGGTTATTTTTATCCCGGCCCACTGGGTTTTATTGTTACCTGGCAAGGTTTTTAATGAGGCAACATTAAGCGCGTCCAACACCATCATCAATGGGTGGACATCCAAGGGGGAGTGTTGTAAATATTATATCTTATGTGGCTGTCCACGTTATTAGTTAGGGACTTACATGTAATATCTCAATAGTCTGAGTACTTATCGTGTAAACCCTACCTCTATATAATGGAGGCCTATGAGACTGAATAAAAGATCTCTCAACTTTTCCTCCTTCTCCCTATTCGTTTCTTACTCTCTACAAAGTAAGTTCTTATTTTACATCAACCCTTATATTACTACTATTAGTTACTATTTTGAAAAAAAAATGAGCAGCGTAAGTAAGAGATTTATTTGTTATAAATATTATAATATATGTGGCTGTTCACGTAATTACTCTTTAGTTATGTACTCTAATGTAAACTTTACCTGTATATAAGGAGGCTAATGAGAATGAATAAGGAAACTTTTACCTCCTCCTAACTATTCTATGTGTCTTCTCTCTTCGTCTTCTCTTTAATTTATCACACATTATCATCACGACTCTGCCTTGAGTTGATAACGACCAAACCCTAGAAAAAAACCAAAACAGATTTTCTAGAAACACCCTTACACCGTGCGCACCCCTATCTTGCACGTCCTATTCCGCTTAGTAGCACCTTCTTCTTAGCATGCTTTCCTCAATTTTCTTCGCTTAATTTCCTACAACTCGAGGATGATCTATGATGTTCTTGGCGCAACATTTGTTGTTGTTTAACCAAGATCATTCACGATCCTATGAGTTTAGTTTGTGATCGATTTTCTTTAACGTATAAATGTTTTGTTTCACAGTGGCATATTTTGGTTCGATCATATCAAAATGTTTCTTTTCTACATCTTTATTAAGGGAGGGCTAGCTACTGGTTTGCCTATCAAAATCATTTGTTTTAACTGATTTTGGCAAGCAAGTCAAAATGGGACATCTATACGTTCACAATACATGCATCATGATTTGTTTGCTTTATTTCTTGTATGATTTTTCATGAACACTTTCTCAGTACTCTCAATTTCCCGTATTATTTGGTTTATCGATTTGCTTTCCCCAATTATGGAATGAGCAATTTGATCATTGTTTTAATTACGTTATATACATTAGACATTTATAAACAACCCGACTCTTTGCTTTGGAATTTGTTTAGCAAGTGTACGGTTTCCGCTTTGTGAACAGAATGGGTGTTTAATTGCTTTGAATTGTTTGTTGATGCTTGTAGTTTTCTACTTCATGAAAACGGGTGGATAGATACATACATGTATATGTGCTGCCGCTGTCCTTTATCCAAAACAAAGTCATTGACTACATGCTACGTACATGATCTTATCGTATGCATATCGATATAGGTTGCAAAAACCGGATCATGGCCCTTCTGATTATTATACGAGGGCCCGAAGTTCCTCAAGTGATTATCGAAATATTGAAAGTTTATGCAATCAATCAACTAGGACCAGAAGCTCCTTAGAGTTTTACAATGAGATTGTAACTCCTAATCGAAGGCTCGAAGATCCTCGTCTTATATGATTTTATGTTCTTATGTATCTAGAGGTTATTGGAAGATCAAGATTATCATATTTGATGAAGTTAACCAAAGCAGAAGTTCTATGCATTTTTTTCATTCATGGAACCAGAAGTTTCTAATGTCGAATTTATTTATTTTCGTTCTTTTCAGTTTATCTATTTTGTCATGCGCTTACCTTACAATATTTTTTTTTGACATTTATTGTTATTCATAAGGACCAGCAGCCATATATCTCGAATATATGAATTTTGAATGTCATATTCTTGAACCAGATGTTCACAATACTGTATAATGGAACTCGAAGTTCTAACAGTTGAAATTACTCAAACCCGAAGTTTCGAGTACAAAATACGGATTAGTGACCCAGAAGTTCACTCCACCTAAGAACTTGGAGTTCTAACTATGTAGACTCGAGCCTTAAGTTTCGAGTATATATATGGACAATTGTCCTAAAGTTTTAATGTTGGCTAACTTCAAACCTGAAGTTTTGAGGGGGAGTTATGTTGACATACAAGTAAGCATATAATCAACAATTGCTCTAGTCTTATGACAACCGAGTATGAACATATTCATTGATCTCTGGTATGTCATTTCATTGATTTAATTATGTCGATATCAATTATGTATTTCTCAAAGCTTTGAAAAGGTGATCAAAATTTTGAGTATTTCATTTTGGCCAGCAGTTCAAAATGAATTTGGTCTGTTATAGTTGTCACCTTAATGAGACACTCATTCCATCATGAGAGGGAGAAATATTGTTCCTAAAGAACGATATGTCATTGGTGTTAGATGCTTATCCACCATCTCATTTCGATTTTGAGAAATGTCTCATTTAGTGAATTTATAAAAGATCTTCACAAATGTATATGCTAAAAGCACAAACGTCAGCTTGGATTAAAGTCTATGAGACCATCCATATTAACATAAATAATCTATACCCAATTTGATTTGCAGGATGCATGTGTATCCAAGTGAAATGGTTCTCCTTAAGAGAATTTCATTATACAATATTATAGTTCCTAATACGACTACACATACAAATGTTGTAAGTACGCCATTAGAGAATGATATGGTCGATACTCATGAATTTATTGTTTTTGACCTAAAACTTGGTTTTGGTTCGTCACCAACCAATGAACATCTCACTTAAAAGAAAGTGATAGAACTTTAAAAGCGCGCATTATTACGGATAGTCATAATATGACAATCTTCCCGTCGTTAGTAGGAGAATAAAACTATCGTCATCTGAATAAAGACGTGAATTTGAGTGGATGTATCTATCAGGTCTAAAGTTTTCAGTTCTTGAAAATAGAAGATTTTACAAGTCTTATAAATGACATATTATAATGTAGTGCGAGCAAGTTATGCATTACAATAGTAGTCGTTTGAATTGCAAATGACATATTATAGCTTATACACCTAAGGTCATATGCAATGTACACCTGGCCACATTATGATTAAACTTCCCATAATTGCAACTTTCAACTCAACATTGCTTGTAAGTTGCGGTTGCAGTACTGCTATTTGCTCTTTTCTATCTGTTAATACTTGTACTTCCACTTCACTATTCCCCTTCCCCTTTGTTCTCAAAAGTTTTACCTTATACTAGATAGCTTACTCGCCCGCTTTCCGTTGGCAGTTTTGTAATTATTAACAAACTGAGGACAAAATAGTAATTATAAAGTCGACCCAGACCCGGATGGCAGTAGCGTAAATCAACAGAAAATCGGAAGGCAAAATTATAATTCAGAAAGTGATTGTAAGACTGTAATTATCACGCAGGATGCAGTTACAGTAAATAAAAAGTGTTTTCCCAACTGGGAATTAGTATATTTTAAACTAGTTTTTAAGCCCGCGCTTTGCTGCGGGAGCGCCGGTCTTGAAGTTCACATAAAAGCCTTACTCCGACTTCCTTTGAGCAGTATACTTCATAGCACATAAGATGTGATTGATATTAATCACTGCATGGTAGGATATTCCAACCATAACTCATTTGTCTAATATAAGCAGAATATAGGCAGCCAACCACTGTTATAAGGCCAACTTAGTTACAAACTTACAATTGCTAGAGGAAGTGAGTAAACCTTGCAGAACAAAGGTTGATGTTATCCATTATTAATTGTACATGCTCAGAAAAAGGTTGTCTAGAAAGTTGCTTCCTCTAGTTTGTATGTACAAAAGGAGGTGCAACACATCAGTCTTTTTCTCCATATTGATGATCTCCATTGATGATTTTGCTGTTTGAATGTTCGCTTCCCTATCAGTTTAATAGAAAGAAAATATACTTAAATATTCAGTTTGCAAAATCTGTAAAATTTGAGCACTGCAAATTTTATGTAAATTCCAATAGCACATTGTATACCATTAATCATATACATAAATGCAAGACAATCGCAAGCAGAAAGTCCCTAAAGAATTTGTAGCTTACCTAAACCATATATGCCTATGCTAAACTAAATGACATCATTGTAAAATGGGCAAAAGGAAAATTTTCACTTCTACCTTTTTCACTCTAAAGCTCTCCAATAGGTTTCGCACGCATATTCACAGGAATTTATCAATCATAAGAAAGAGATGGAATTTAACAAAAATGGATTATACTGAACCTGAACTGCAGACTTGAAATGCAGATCTTGTAGGAGAGATTACTCACAAACAGGCACAGCAACAACCAAAACCTGCCAGCAAAATCATATAATAAATAGTTAGCCTTTCAGTTAATATATGAAACATAAGTAGAAGAACCTTCTAATCTAACAAAAATAACATATAAGACTGAAAGAAGGCATAACCAATATAACCATACCTCCTTGTTCTTCCACACTCAGTAATCCAGCAACCCGGAAACGAATACTGTTTCTTTTAGGGCAGCTTTCTTCTGCTTTAATTTATTTCACCAATAAACCGAGGTCATTGAAGGGCCACGATACAGGTGACCTTCTTGTGCTGGACTCTGAGCTCATTGTTGTTCTTCTCCATCACCTTCATTGTCACCTTACATTGCTTCTGTAGAGACACTGACGTGCTCGTTACCGGGCGTGCGACAATTATGAACCATGTTTTGACAATTGTAGTATTGGTAAATAAGGTTCGATCAATTCAGGGACTTTAGGGTGCTCCTGCGTTTACAAACTAGAAGAGTTAATCACAGAATATAAACAACAATTACATTTACATGATTTTAGGGGGATTTTAGGGTTTGTTCTAAATTCCTACAAAAACAGTAAAGAAAAGATACTAAACTACTATTTACAAGTGATCGACTTCCACACTTTCGAAACCAGATTCCAGAAAACATAGTCATAAACCAATGAACTTTAATCACACAATTGAGTTATCACCAAAGAGAAACACAGAAGGGTCTTAAATACAAGCCTACGAGGTCATGCATTTAATCGGTTCTTCTAAATAGTCATCCAAGCTAGAAAGTCTGAACTTAGAACATTTTACATGATGCTGCTATCAATAATGTAAGTATCTGTCTACAAGCATGCAAATCATTAAGTAAAAGAACGAACCCTAACATGCAAAGAGTTTATGTACGACGCTTAACCATTCACATGCAAAACATGTTCCCAACCATACTGTCATGAATCTGTGAATAATTGCCTAGTCTAATTAGGAATGGTAGAAGATGGTGTCATTTTACATTGTGCTGTTGTAATCGTGCCTTGCACGTGACTGCAGTCCAGCTGTTTAGGACTAGCTATCAATGTCTTAGATGTATGCCATGTGGTGTAATCCCACACGTCAGTATGGGTATTTATGTACTGAAGGAACCCTAGTTCGGGCATGACATGAATGAAAGCTTTAATTTCTCTTTGCTGCTATTTCCTTTCTTAGCTTAGATATAGCATAGTTTATATTTCAAATCCAGGTCCTTTAGATCTGGTATCAGAGCCTTGCTCTGGGTATCATGGCCGGCCAATCTAAAAACAAAGGCGCAGGAGCTAGCCAACCTGTTGCAGGGTCTCAAGGAGGTGATTTTTCATCTCTTGAGCTTGAAATTCACAATCATAAGGAGCAAACTGCTTCTCAGATTGGGGATCTTCAGACCACGCTCAATGTGTACAAGGAGTCTCTGAATGCTTTCAGATCTGAAATACTGGCAGAGTTTCGGGCTTTGAAGGAGTTCTCTGCTGCTGCTAAAGAACCGGCGAGCTCTTCTCCACTCAAGTTTGGATCTGTTCCTCCACTGGGCGGTTCTGCTGTTTTGGGGGACCTACAAGACTTTGCTGCGTCTACTTAAGCCACGGTGAGTGGTCCTTTGATTTCAAACGGAGGTAAAAGCTCACACCCTTTAGATTTGACTAGTAACAACACTACAGAGGGTGAACAACTACTACAGTTTAACACTTGCCAGCCTATCATCACTAATGCTTCAGGAATAGTCATGAATACTTTAGCTGTGACAAAAATGGTGGAACCTAAGCCGTACTCGGATAGAGGGAATGTCACATCTCGACCCTTAAATTTTTACCTTATTTACTAGCTTGATTATAATGAGAATTTTACCGTCTCCGTCATTGAGTTAATAGTTTAATTGGTCCCTAGAGGGGTTTCGGGGACGATTATGTGCGGAGGATTATTTGTAGGAGGAAAATATGACTACGGTAAAAATAGTAAATTTTAGCTAGTAAAAGGTAATTTTTTTCGGGTATTATTTTTTCGGGGTGTTTTATTTTGGAGTGGGTTGATATATGAGTATTGGACCGGTTTGGAGAGGCCCAAACCCATCTCCCTCTTTTTCTCTTCTCCCTCTCTCCCGGTTTTCCTCCCTCCCCCCTCCCCCTGCCGGAAACTTCTGGCCGTCTGCCCGCCGCCGTCCGGCCACCATCTGCCGCCGCATCGGTCTCATTCGATCGGTCTCCAACCCAGCATCCTCCCTAGCCCGGTGATAGCTCCCCTAGCGCCGCCATGAGTGAGGAACGACGCCCGAAGCCGTTGGAAGCCGTGGTGGTTCCCTTGCCGGAGCTCCCTCCTCCGGCCACCAAAACCGGCGATCCTTAGCTAGTTTTGTAGCCCTCCTCCCGTGCAGCAACCCCTCCAAAGAGCTCACCCTCTCTTGAGCTAGGTAAGGAGAAATGTGGAGTTGAAATTTCTAGGGCTTTTAGGATGTTTTTAGTCGATTACCCTAGTTAGGCTTGGAATTGGTGTTTGTGCTAGTTAAGAGAGTTGTAGAGCATGTTGAGAGGATTATTCTGTCAAAATTTCATAGGCATTGGAGGTCGCCGGAATCGGCCTCCGGCCGGCGCCGGCGCAGGAGCTGTTTGGGAGATTTTAATGTTTTTAAATTTGGAATATTAAGAGGAGTTTATTGGAGTGAGTTATGGAATTTTTGGATGAGTTTTGGATAGGTTTGTGATTTTCCTAAGTTTGGTATTTTGGCGGTGATTTAATGTAGAATCCGGCCGTTGGATTAAAGTTGTTTAAGCTGTGGGAAGGTGTAGTTACGGCTGCTGGTTCTAGGGTTGAAATGTGGACCATTTCGAAGTTAGGCAATGGCGAGCGTGTTTATGGCTCTTGGTTAATTTTGCCTATTTTGCGTAAATATTGGAATTTCAGAGTGGGAAATTAATATTATTTTTGGATCAGGTCGTGAGGAGGCTCGAGCTGACGAGGCCCCAGATCGACATCAGGCTTAGGCCTAATTTGTGAGTGGACTTTTGTTTTAAATAATGTGCATGCGAAATAATTTATGTTGTTAGAGAATAACCGAAATTGAGAATTTCGGTGAGTATGTGTATATATCCATATTTGGATGATTATGAGAATAATATGTATATAAAGAAATGCTAGCTAGCTAGCTATACGTGCTTTTCCACCATACTGAGGTAAAATGCCATTATGGTGCGACGTGAGCGTTAGACGCAATCGTCGTAGCCCTATATAAATATAATAATTTATATAGGGGATATGCACGTATATATTTATACCCTGTCTTTTCCACCATAATGAGGTAAAATGCCATTATGGTGCGACGTGAGCGTTAGACGCAAGCGTCGTAGCCTTGTGTGAATTTTCTATTTGTCTTTGTTGTTTCAAGAAAATTCATACAAGGGATATGACGAGTGTAATACATACATATTTTATGTTAGCCTGAGAGACTCTTATTTTTGAAGTGTTGGTGACTAGCGCGGCTAGTCACGTTCCGGTAAATCCGGTAATTTTTTTTAAAAAAGCTTTTGAGCTTGTTGCATGCTGTTAACTCTTTTTCTCAGAAGTTAATTTGGGAAGCATAAAGATTTATTTTCTTTTAAAATTTATTTTTGTCCACTCACTCTAACGTGTTTTAAATGTCTTCCCCTGGACTCTTTGTTTTAAAATGCCCAGTCTGCAGAGTGCGGGTTGGTTCTTGTAGGAGGCGAGGCATAGTCACCAGTTTTTCCGCCAGTTTTCATCAGTAGGTTACTTGTTTAACCTACTAGTGTTTTCTTGCTTCCGCTAGTGTCTAGTAGCTCTGAATACTTTGGGATTATTGTATATTATGTTTAGAATTTCTGAAGGATAATTATCTGATGTTTGGACGTGTTGTTTTAAGAGTGTAATTTGGAATTTTCGAGTTAGGGTTGTCCATTTTCAAGGGAGATTTTATCAATCTTCTCAGTAAATTTTTCTTGGAAGTGGTCCCCGCACGACTTACTCCGGGTTTCAGGGTGAAATTCGGGGTGGGTCGTGTCAGGGAAGGTAACTCGATTTGAGAAGGGTCAGTCGAGTGGGACTAAGCTTCAAGGGTTTGGATCTGCTAAAAACCATTTTTATCAGCATACCAATTTTGGCACTCAACCTTTTTCTCTTGCACAGTCTCAGCACAATTTTGTTCTTCCTAATTTTGCACAGGAGTTTATTCCTTCTCAGTTGACACAGCCAAATCAGATTGGCCAAAATTTTGTATAGCCTAATTACTTTACCCCATCTTTCACACCAAACTCATTTGTGCCCCAGATACAACCATTTCCAACCAATTTTGCCCCACAATACCAACCTGTGTTTACCTCTATTACTACAACAACACCCTTTCCACAGTACACCAACCAATTTGCAAACACACAAACCCCAAATTTCTACCCCCAGATGCCACCACAATTCTACCAAGGCCCCCTTGATCCTAACCTGCCAACAATGAAACAAATGAAGCTTGAACTGAGTTCATTTGGGGGAGGTGATCTAGTAGAATGGTTAAACAAGGCTGAACAGTTTTTTGCATTCTATCAAATTTCTGAAGATAAGAAGTTGGCTCTAGCTACTTTGCATCTTACAGACAAAGCCTCGGATAGGTGGTTTATGTTCAAACATGAGTTTGCTAACTCTTGGGTAGGATTATCTGAGTTGTTGATGAGAGAATTTAGTGAGCACAATAAAATGGACTATCAATCAGCTTTAGCAAGGATGTCTCAGTCAGGGTCAGTAGAGCAGTTTATGGAGGATTTCACTAAGCTTTCTAGAAGAGCCCCAGGATTTGGCCCTCAAACCTTACTGTCATTCTTTATAGGAGGTTTGAAAGACTCCATTCGACCAAATGTGAGAGCTCTTAAGCCTAGTATCCTTTATAAAGCTTGTGAGTTGGCAAAAATTTATGAGGAAAAAAAGAAAAACATCAGGGTGCAGTCCAGAGCTCAGGTGACTTCCAGACCTCCAATACCACCAAGACCTACCAACAATGTGTTTCAGCAGAGAGCAGCACCACCTGTTGCGCCTAGGCCTTTACAAGGAGCCAATGCTGGGGGCAATAGAAGGTTGACATAAGCGGAATATCAGGAGAGGAGGGCCCGAAACCAATGCTTCTTTTGAGATGAGATATTTAGACCAGGGCATAACTGCAGGAGGGGACAAGCGTTGATGGTGATTGAGGTTGTTCAGGAGGAAGTGGAGTTGCCTGGTCTGGAGCAAGAAACTGAGGTGGAAGAAAGGAACAATGTAGCCGAGTTAAATCTAGTTCAGGATGTGGAGCTGCAGTTACATGCTATGGGAAATTGCACCAATAGCCAAACAATGCAGTTGAAGGGAGAGTGTTTCAACCGAAAGGTGCATGTATTGGTAGATTCAGGTGCATCTCATAATTTTATACACCCTTCAGTTCTAAGAAGTTTAAAAATTATGGCGCAACCTATCAAAGCGTTGAAAGTGAGGCTAGCCAGTGGCTATATCATGGAGACAAGGAGCATAGTGCAGGTAACAATCAAGCTCCAACAATATGTCTTAATTACTCAGTATTATGTTTTGCCAATATTTGGTTGTGAAGTGATTTTAGGAGCTAGTTGGCTGCGAGGGCTGGGGGATATATTATGGAATTTTGAAAGTATGTACATGAAGTTTTACCAGCAAGGGGTGCAGTATACCCTCCAACCAGAGACTGAATTACACTCTAATGTGGTAAGCTGCAAATCCATGACTAGGCTATTGAGAAAAGAGAAGGAAGTCATGATGGTGCACTTGAAACAGGTACCTCTTAGTACTAGTTCACCAGGATGCAAAGTAGTTGACCCTTAGATTTCAGAGGTCATTCAAAAATATTCAAATGTTTTTGAAACCCCTACACATTTACCCCCTGCTAGAGATCATGACCATAAGATAGAGTTGCTTCCCAATACTGTTGCAGTCAATGTTAGACCCTACAGATACCCTCACTTCCAGAAAACCGAAATTGAGAAGATTATCCAGGAGTTGCTGGATAATGGGGTTATAAGACCTAGTGTTAGTCCATTTTCATCTCCGGTTCTACTGGTTAAGAAAAAGGATGGCACTTGGAGGTTATGTGTAGATTACAGGGCTTTGAATGCTGTGACAGTGAAGGATAAGTATCCAATCCCTGTGGTGGATGAGTTAATTGATGAGGTGCAAGGAGCTAGGGTCTTTACTAAGCTGGACCTAAGAGCAGGATACCATCAGATCAGAATGGATGAGAGAGACATAGCCAAAACTACATTTAGGACACATTCTGGTCACTATGAGTTTCTAGTGATGCCATTTGGGCTCACTAATGCACCCTCAACATTTCAATCACATGTTTATGTGCTGCGAGAGTACTTGAGGAAGTGTACTTTGGTGTTTTTTGATGACATCTTAGTGTACAGTCCTTCCATGGAAACTCATGACAAACACTTGGAGTTGGTGTTGTCCAAGTTGCAGCAGCACTCCTTGAAAGTGAAAAAAAGTAAATGTGATTTTGGGGCAAGCCAAGTGGAGTACCTAGGACATGTAATAAGTGATGAAGGGGTGGCTATGGATCCTACAAAAATTGAGTGCATCAAATCGTGGCAGAAACCTAAAACTCTTAAGCAGTTGAGAGGTTTTTTGGGACTAGCTGGTTACTACAGGAAGTACGTGAAAGGGTTTGGGATTATAGCCAAGCCTCTGACTGATATGCTTAAAAAAGAAGGGTTCACATGGAGTCTAGCTTCTGAAATGGCTTTTGAAAGATTGAAAGTAGCTTTGACCACTACACCGGTTTTAGCTATTCCTGATTTTTCCAAGGAGTTTGTGATGGAGTGTGATGCTTCAGATTTAGGCATTGGGGCAATATTGTCACAAGATGGCCACCCTATTGCATTTATGAGTAAGGCTTTCGCTCAAAGGCATTTGGCCATGTCAGTATATGATAAGGAAATGCTAGCAGTGGTATCAACAATGCAACATTGGAGACCCTATCTTTTGGGGCATCGTTTCAAGATTCTATCAGACCACAGGACCATTGAGTACTTCTTAAATCAAAGAATAACCACACCAGCTCAACAGAAGTGGCTTATCAAGTTGATGGGGTATGATTACTCTATTCAATACAAGGCTGGAAAAAACAATGCAGCACCAGATGCTTTATCAAGAATGCCTTCATTAGCTGCGATTATGGGTGTGTCTCAACCAGTACAAGACTTTGTAGTTAGTTACAACAAGCTTGCCTCAAACATGGTGAAACTGCTGCAGTGATACAGCTGCTTCAACAGGGAAGAGCTAGAACATACAAGAGAGTGACTCAAAGCTTCAGGTGGCCAGGAGTTCAGAGAAATGTGAAAGAGTTTGTAGCTTGCTGTGATGTGTGCCAACAACAACATTATGAAACAGTCAAACCTCCAGGGTTATTGTAACCTGTCACCATTCCTCCTCAAGCTTGGCATACCATCTCTATGGACTTCATTGAGGCCTTACCTAAATCAGAGGGGAAAACTGTTATTTGGGTTGTCATTGACAAACTAACCAAGTATGCTCACTTTATTCCCTTATCTCATCCTTACTCAGCTGCCTCACTTGCTAAAATTTTTGTACATGAAGTCGCCAAACTACATGGTATGCCTACAAACATAATTTCAGACATAGATAGTATGTTTTGGCAATCATTCTTTGAGCTTCAAGGCACTCAGCTGAGCAGGTCATCTGCATACCACCCACAGTCTGATGGGCAGACTGAGAATTTAAACAAGATGTTGGAGCAATATTTGAGGTGTGTGGTAGGAGAGAAGCCACAAGCTTGGGTTCAGGCCATTCCTTGGGCTGAGTGGTGGTACAACACTTCCCATCATTCTGCTATCTCTATGTCTCCATTCCAGGCTTTATATGGGTATGAACCACCTTCGATAAGGACCTATCTGCCAGGGTCCACTACAGTGGCTCAAGTTGACCAAGAATTAAGAAGCAGGGATGAGTTGTTGTCAGTCTTGAAGAAGAATTTGGAACAAGCTCAATCTAGAATGAAGAAGTACTATGATTTGAAACACACTGAAAGGAAGTTTGAAGTAGGTGACTTGGTGTATTTGAAACTCCAACCTTATAGGCAGCAGTCAGTCCACAAAAGGGTGTTCCACAAACTCTCTGCCAAATACTTTGGTCCATTTGAAGTGCTGGAAAAAATAGGAAATGTAGCTTACAAGCTCAAACTTCTAGCTTATGCAAAGATACATGATGTTTTCCATGTCTCCTTGTTAAAGAAAAGAAACTGGGAGCCAATGTGACAGTAGAGGCACAACTTCCCCATTTGTCTGAAGCTGGAGTTGCAAAATGGGAACCTGAGGCAATGCTGCAAACAAGATTGGTGAAACGAAGAGGTGAAGCAGCTGCACAATGGCTAATCAAATGGACTGGAGCTGAGACTGAGGATGCTACTTGGGAGTTTGCATATCACATCACTCGCAGATTTCCAAAATTCAAGCATTGAGGTAACTTGAGGTATCAAACTTATGGACAAGTTTGTTTTGCAGGAGGAAGCGATGTCATGAATCTGTGAATAATTGCCTAGTCTAATTAGAAATGGTAGAAGATGGTGTTGTTTTACATTGTGCTGTTGTAATCGTGCCTTGCACGTGACTGCAGTCCAGCTGTTTAGGACTAGCTATCAATGTCTTAGATGTATGCCATGTGGTGTAATCCCACACGTCAATATGGGTATTTATGTACTGAAGGAACCTTAGTTCGGGCATGACATGAATGAAAGCTTTAATTTCTCTTTGCTACTATTTCCTTTCTTAGCTTAGATATAGCATAGTTTATATTTCAAATCCAGGTCCTTTAGACATACAGGATACGACCTGCACTACTGATGATTTCTACTTATCTACGAGGCTTAGTACAAATCATAACATTAGCTAACATACATTCTAACATAGGTATATCAAACACAAACATGTTTTCAACGAATTTTTAAGGCAATCAACTCAATCACATAACATCATCAGAACATTGAAATCATGACTATTTTCAACTGAAAATCACTTAGTTCTCAACAAAGGTTCCATCCAATTCGGAAAATAAAACACATAGTTCTAAAACGAAAACTAAAATCAAAAGAAGATGGCCAAAAAGTACTAGACATAGATTTACACTTTTCAATGGACTGATTGGCCGATCAAGAACTTGAGATCGTGCAAGGCTGCGCTAGGGCTTCAGTACTCCCTGGAACGTCCGAGGCAGCAAGGGCTTCTCTTCTTCTTCTTCTTCTTCTTCTTCTAGGGACTCACGACAGGGTGAGACTAAGAGAACTTTTCTAAATTTCTGGAGTGTAGGAAGTGATCCTAAACATTTCTCTTTGCTCCTTTATATACTGTCTTGGCCGAACCCTAGCTATCCTCCTAGCCCTTGATTGATTTGTGATCCAACGGTGATGATTATTGCTTTAAATCCTGATTTAGACCTTCCCAGAATTCTCTGGAATACTTTGCGCAGAAATCCATTGCATGAGGCTTGAATAGAGGCTAGGTACGTTTCTTGCTTTCCAAAGGAAATCACAGCAGTGAAAACCTTCCTTCTCCTGCCCTCAATCAGACCTCTGACGAAAATCTATGATTTTCCTTCCTTTCCTGGTGCGCAATTAGGGTTTCTGCAAGGGAAATAAAGTCAGATAAATATGGTAGGGAATGACAGAATTCAAAGGACGAAACTAAAGGAAGGAATCTCCTTGATTTATATTAATACAGACAAATCCCTTGATCACGGCAGAATCCCTAAGGGTTTGCCGTCCTTCCTCTTTTTATACACGTTCAAAGAATTCCTATTCCAAGTTGGATTAGGTTTCCTGACTTCAAATGGATTCCTTGTCTCAATAGAAAAGAAAGTTTCCTAAATATTTTAGGAAAGTCAGAATAAGAAAGATTCATAAATAGCAAGTTTCCTATATCAAAATAAGAAAGTTCCTTAAAATGAAATAGGTAAGTTTCCCTTTTCAAAACAGGAAAGTTTCCTAAACGACTTATCCTCAGATTTTGCGACTCATTGACTCCTTGCTGCACCAGGAATCCTCCTTTGATTAGGATTTATCTCAATTATTGCGTTTTAGCCTTTTTTTGTGTAAAACTACCTCTTTTGACCTACAACACAGAAACAAACTAGAAATGGCATTACTAAGGAAATAACGAAGCTAAATAGGGTCGGTAATACATTAAGAACATAGCATAAAATGCGTGTATCAAATTCCCTCACACTTAGTTTTTGCTAGTCCTTTAGCAAAACCAAACTAACAAACAGACTCTAACACAAAAACATATAGACTTGAAAGATAAATCACACAGACACTCAAACTCTAATGCCCAAAACTATTGTCTCAAAAACTCTGCTCTCATGGTATCAGAATTAGCATTCAACCAATAATCATTCCATGAAGTTTCAGAAGCTAATTGCCATGCATAGATCAACATAGTTACATGTAGGACCTGAAAGAACAATGGTGATATTTATGGTGTTAATCATGTTTCTGATGTACAAAAGGAGCAAACTTGATTTTAAAGCAACAACATTTTTATGGAACTGACAAACTATTAACATGAACAAATTTCATTTCTGCTAAGAGAGAATTAATTTCATTAAAATCACAGGTTACCTAAATTAGAACTGACATTATTGTCAAAACACAAGGCTCTTCCTACACAAACAAACATGACTCTTGGATATTGTAGGTGACACAAATTGGTTCAACAAGTCTATGGGCTTCACCCTTCTGACTTGTGTTTGGTTTGTGATTACACTTATAATTGAGAGTTTTAGGTGGATGCCATTTTTAGAGTGGGATAGTTGAGAACCCTTTCCTTTTTCCAATTTGGGATATGTAGGAACAGACTAGACAGTAAGCCCGCGCTTTGCTGCGGGTGTAATATCGATTTTGGTTCAACTTAAATTCTACATAGAAACCAAAGACAGTGTAGATATATATAGGGTTCGGCTGCCATACATATTTGTATGACATACATCAAGCCGTCCGATCGTTTAGCAATTCAAAATTCAAGACGATCAAACGGCTTGATGTATGTTATACACATATATATAGCAAAAAAGTCTATATATATGGTCGGATGTGGAGTGCACGTCCGTACTGGCTTAAAGTGATCACGTCCCTCCGTTCGCCACCGTCCGGCACTGACGAAAGCGCGCTTCCACCCCAGCGGACTCCAGTAGCGTCCCCGATCACTTCCCCTCCCCGGCGAGTCCGCCGAATTCCAGTTTCCGGCTAGAGATCGACTTTATTTGAAGTTTTGGGTGATCTCGCAGGAAAACTGGAAAAGAACGGACTCGCCAGGGAGGGAAAGTGATCGGGGATGCTGCAGGAGTCTTCTGTGGGGGAGGCGCGCCGTCGTCGGCGCCGGACGGTAGCGAACGGAGCTCCGTGCGCA
>NC_020496.1:33527341-33527664 GCF_000184155.1 Fragaria vesca subsp. vesca | reverse complement strand
TATATATATATATATATATATATATATATATACAGTCCCCTTCCAGAGGAGGGATCCCTCTTTGAAATTAAAGTGCGGGACTCCTTATTTCGCTCATTTTCAGGTCGTATTTCCACATCTCAACCGTACAATGTCTAAAACACAGTGTGTAGATCATACCTACAAAGTTTCATCAAATTTGAAGATCATTTGAGCTTCCGTAATCGTAATTTACACGAACGGTTCTGTTTGGACTACTTTTGTTCTGTTGATTTATTTAATTTAATTCGGTACCCAAATGATCTTCAAATTTGTTGAAACTTTGCAGGAATGATCTACACACT
>NC_020496.1:33520756-33527321 GCF_000184155.1 Fragaria vesca subsp. vesca | reverse complement strand
ACCATGAACAGAATAGATAAGCTGTATTGTTCAAGAATCCTTCAAAAATTTAATTGCAACTTCAACTTGAATATACAGAAGAGGTCTGATATACCTGAATATGAAGAAGATGTATAAGAGCTCAATGCTCAGCAAATTAGCTCCTGATCGAATGCAACAACTGCACAAATCTGCAAAAAGAAAAAGAAAAAAGTAATTACATAGCTCACCATAAATCCAACTATACATTATCAGAAGTATTTCAGTTAACTAATTTTTCATTTTTGGGGTCTAACAAAAGTCAAGAAATAATACAATCGTATTCCTAATGCAATCAGACCATTCTCCTATTGCTAAACCTGTATCAGAGAGATATGAATCATGTGATGGTAACAACAAATATTTGCTTCTTTTTGTCTTGCCATCCAATGTTAATTGAAACACAAAATTGTGAACAAAAATGTTCCAAACAAAGAATTTAAGAACAGAGTAGAAGCTTTCCAAGTTACATATAATATATTTTGGTTGCCTGGGTTCTAACCGAAAGTGAATTAGGAACCCAGCTCTGTATCTTTCAAAACATAGCGAAACCCAGTTAGAGGAATCAGGAAATCAAGTATATCATGCACCAAATTCCAAGTTACAAATCGCAATGATAATGGAAAACCAATCAATATATCTCTTTTGATTAAGGAAAATTATTCATTACCTAGTCTTACAATTTATGAACTCGCATTGAAAACCCCCTCCTCTTCTGGCTCATCCACACAATCCTGCTTGTTGGCAGCAACAGCCTCATTCTCTCCCAACTGTAATATGAAGCACTTAACATCCTTCTCAACTTCAGTGCCGGGAACTACGTCCCTAAATTTTACATCAATAATTTCAGCCAAAAAGACCAAGTAATTATCGAAGCACTCGCACAATGAGAACAAACTAAACACAAAGCAATCCAGCTAGACTATATACTTCAATATGTTCAGATATATATGATTATATGGTACAAACATATCAATCTACCACCTAATCATTGGTCTATTTGTTACTTGATTCCCTCACATATCATGACGCAGGGAAAGCTTTCTAAAAAGAAGGTATCTATTTCTCCCAGCACCACCAATAAACAGAAAACCTAGAAACCCAACACACCAAAATCATACCTTTAAAATTAAAAAAGAAGCTAGATGCTGGGAATTTCTCTCACATCCACGTTTATGATATATATTGTCTAAACACAAAAACCTTATGAAAAAAGAGTGCTTGTCTAGTGCAAACACAAAGCAAGTAAAATCTTTAATTAAAAAGTTATGCAATTGGAAACGTAATTAGTTTAAGAATACAATTGAGCGCAAGCAATAATAGGCTTCTATGCGTATGCAATGAAGCGAGACTAATAGTACCTTTTAGAATGTTTCTACTGCCTGTTGATTAACAGCTTTGTATTTCTAACCAACTCTTTTAGTGAACCAACTGAACTGAAGCTGCAAAAGAGGAACTTATCAGAAAAAAAAAGTCTTGCATCCATGTACTTTTTCTCTAAGGTAAGGACTTTCTGATCATGATCTATATATTGAGTTATGTCATTCAAAGTAACAAATCAAGTGTGACAATACCTAATAAGCTTTTGTCTCGTAATTTCTTCCATTTTATATAGATAGTTTTTTTGTCAATAAATCAAAACCATGGAACACTTTCGAAAACGATATTTTCCTTCCGAGTACTTCCTTTTCTTGGTGCACGCCATATCTAAACAATAAAAAAAACAATAAACAAATATTATCAAATATTGTATAAAATTCCATTACAACAAAGAATATGTACTGTCAATTTCCTTTTCTCTGGTAAATGGGACGTTCATTAAAAATATAGACTTTCCAAACTAAGTAAATTAATTCTAGGTATTGCAATATTTGCACATATAGACATAATATTTATAACAAAATTTACGAAAAAGAACAAAGTAATACAACAACATCAAAGTCTATCAGCGACAGACTACTCAATTTTCAGTAAACTTCTTGGGTCCTTACTAGTTCCCTTTTTTTATATATATTATCAATTTGCTTTCAGAGGACAATGTACAAATCATTTTGTTTTCCAACAGGTAATGTAAATACCCTCAAATTTGAGAACTTTCTAGGAATACAATTTGTACAGAAACAATAAGAAGAAGAGACAGAACCGAAAACACGTGAATACCCAACCTGATAGGAGCATAAAATGCGACGATTTTATAGTTTAACCTTTGCATTTAACTTAGCTATTTTTCTTTAAAAAGATTGTTTTAACTTTGTTATCTTCTTAGGTACTTCGTGGAGCAAGATAATGCAAATATTTGCTCAAGTGATGCAAGCAAGGCTTCCAATACGAAGTAGAGATGTCAAGGATGGAGATTGATCACTCACATGGTCAAAAATATCAAGGAAAGGCGATGGAACCACTTCACCAAAACAGAAGCTGCAAACACAAAAAGCTGAAAAATGGTTTCTGCTTATTTTCTCCGGTTTTCAAGGCTTATTTCCATGCGGTTTTGAGAATGGTTTCACCAAGATGACTGCCCAGATTTGTAGAGGAGCATTTGTAGATTAATTTGGACTCAAGAAACATCCAAATCGGTGATGTCATCTGGGAGTTATGAAGCTCCAAAGTTGGACAGAAAATCAGCAGTTCCGGGAAAGCTGTGCAGCAGTCAAGTTCGAGGCAGTGTTTGGGCTGGATTCTGAGAAGCTTTCTTGGGGGTTTTTTGCACGATTTTGAAGAGTGACATCATTAATATAATTTGCCCAAAAGCCAAGCCCAGATTATATGTGGAAGACATTCAAAAGATGGCCCAAACATTGATTCTAGTCAAAGAAGGAAACATAGTCTGAAAAGGAAGCTTTGAAGACTTGGAGACTACTTAAAGCAAAACCCTAATACCAGAACGGGGAGAAGCCGTCATACTGCAATAGAGCCTTCACGTTGCTGCATCGCACAAGAATCCATCAAGGGGAAGTCGCCAAGATCATCATCAACTCCTTCCATTCACAGTTTTCTTCTTCCCTTTGTAATCTTTAACTTTCGAATATGATTTATTTTCTCTGTGTGATTTCTACAACGATGTGTGGCTAGTTTATCTTAGTTAGGGGTGGAGGTTTGAAGCCCCGAATTATGCAATAAACTTTGTTTCACAACCTTGATTTCGTAATTACTTAGTTGGATTGTCTGTTTGGTTTTGATTTATAGAGAACTCTTGCTTGTTTATGTTCATGGATGCATACATAGAACATTATAAACTTGTAAGTGGGGCTAGAATTAGGTTGTTTAATCTCCTAAACGGTTAATACTGCTTAATTCAAAGTAGTAAAACCTATAGGACAATAGGTGAAACCAAATAGAGAGACATGCATGCTAGGTAGGCGTTCCACACTAGTTTTGCATACTTGTTCAATCACTTCCATTGATCTTAATGCTTAGAATAACTTGTTGATAGGATAGCGTCTATACCTTGATTGGTTATTCTAAAGGCTTAGTAATGGTGCGTTCATCATGCATAAGTAGTTAAGGGAAGTAGTAAGAATTTAAGCAGTGCGTTCACGGTTTATTCTTGATTGAACCTTTTCATAACTTGGTAATTGGAATCTTGGTTGTGTGGACTTTGTTTTAAAGCATATTCGGTGGTGAATTTCCTAAATCCCTAACCTCTTCTCTGTCTTGTTTCTCAAACTACAAATCAAAACTGTTTTCTTATTCTTTTGTCTTCTGTATTTCGTGATTTATTTAGTATAGTAAACAAACTCCAAATCCCCTGAAATTTTGTTTGCGTGTTCTTCTCTGTGTCTAGTGTAGTTTTATAAATTTTCATAATTTTCTGAGTAGTGTAGATTAGGTAGTTAATTATATTTTAGTCTGCTGTTCGTCAGGAACAGTAGACACTTTTGTGACATTGTTTTTGTGTGTGAAATTAAATACCCTCAATCTCTGGCAATGAACGATCCTTGCTTCTTTATACTACAATCGACAATCTTTTGCAGGGTTAAATTGTGAGGCTATTTTAGCCGTACCACAACCACTACTCACAAATGACACTAAATCCTGCTACATGCACTTCCCTTAAAAATTGTTTACACTTCCCCTAAATAATATAGGACTATCACATATGAGAACTCAGTAAACTATTGCTGGCCGTTATAGTGTTACTCAAATCCATTCTCTATGTGTAATACCCCGGAAATTTGATATTAGTTTCTTATATTAATTGAGAATTTTCGAGTTAGAAGTTAGTGTGTTTTGAGGTACGAAGGAAGAGCGGAAGCGTTTGGACGCATAATTACCCGAAACGGTCTTATGGTTCTGAAGGGTCAAAAGTTGACTTTCAAATCTGTTGGGTTTCTAGAGAAACTTCCTTCACGAAAATTGTAGAGCACGACGATACGAGTTCGTAGACATGTGGCACGCATAAAACGGACTTCGTATGAGAAAGTTATGGTAAACAGAAGTTCGTGGCTTTACGGGATTTTGGGGTTAAATAAGGGAAGTGTTAGGGTTTCCATTCATTTTTTCCGGAACCCATTTCCTTCCCTCTTTCTTCTCCCTCGCGCCTCACCCTCACTACCCGAGTTTTCCAGCCGACTCGACCCGGACTCGGCGACCCGACCCGGTTTTTCCGACCAACTCCGGCTGACTCAGACGGCGGCACCGGTCAAAAACTCTTCCTCTCCTCGGCGTGATCCTCCCTGTGTAGGTGGGTGAGGATGACTCGACCCGGATTTGAGAGAATCGAACGCCACAGAGCGGGTGGCGGACCCGACTTCGACCCGACGACTTTCCGGCCGTGTACGGCGGCGACGCAGCTGGGGACCGGTCAAGATAGAAGCCCCTTGGCGTCCTGGTCCGACTTCTGGTGGCCTTGAAGCGCGACACACGACGGAGAGTGGCGGTGGTGGATTCCAAGCTTCCGACGAGTTTCCGGTGATTTCCGGCCGATTCCAGCCGAACTAGTTGAACCTCCAGGTATGAAAAGTGTCCCCCTTGTTGTAATCTTCAAGTTTGCTGTTGGAAGTTGTTGAGTTGTTGAAGGTGTTGGGGTGGCGCGTGGGGCCCACTCGCTGCCGTTGGTGGTGGCGCGTGGCGGCGCGTCAGGCAAGGGTTTGGGAGGTCAGTAGTCTTTGTTAGGTTGTGCTTGTCGATACGAGCACGTGAGCATGTAGATTGTAGGTTTTAGAGTTGCTTGAGCATGTTAGGGTTTGGTGAAGTTCTTAGGGGGCGTGTTGGGCCCACACGCCGCTGTCTGTGGCGGCCTGTGGCAGCACGTCTGTCAATGTTAGTGTTGTTGGTTGACTTGTTTAGCTTGTTTAAGTTTTTATGAGGTTGTTGAGCTTATGAAAACAAGTGTAAAAGTCGTGTTTGTCAGTAATTAAGGTTAACGTTTTTGTTAATAGGGTGACTTGTGGGGTTTAGTTTTGAGCTAGACGCTTGTGTTTGTGTGAAGACGCAGCGGGAGTAAAGGTGAGTAAAATCTCACCAAGGTCCATCTTGTGGCCTATTTATTTTGATGATGGTTGTGATGTTGGTTTTGATTATGATATTTATTATGATAATTATTATGATGATGAATATGATAATGATTATGATGATAAATATGATGGTGGTTATGATGATGATGATAATTATTGCTAATTGTGAAGTTGTGCCTGAGAGAAAATGATTTGTTTTTAAATATAAATGAGCTTGATCGTCAACGGCTCATGGTAAGTGAAAACAAGTTTTCTGTTAACAATATAATCTTTCAAAAGGACTTCCGATCATGAGTCATAATTAGAGTCGGTATATTATTCTTGTTTTAAATATTTTTATCCACATGTTTATGTGTGAAAGGCACGTTATGATAATGTGATAGTGTGAAGTGAAATTGTTGTTTATTTAGTCAAACTGGGTTTCAAGCCTTTAATCGGGTGATTGGTTACAGTTATGATGATATTAATATTTTATGATTTGATAAGTGTTATGATAGGAGAGTAATTGAATGTGTGCATTAGTTGTGGATGTGTGTGCCTTAGTGGTGATTGTGTGCTTTAGTTGTGGATATGTGTGTCTTAGTGGTGATTGTGTGCATTAGATTACACTACCAGAAGAAAGGCTTTAGCCGACGAAAAAAAAAAAACCAGGCCGACGAAGCATTTTTTCGTCGGCTAAAGTCCACTTTAGCCGACGAAATTATATTTCGTCGGCTAAGTTAAATTTTCGTCGGCTATGGTAAACTTTAGCCGACGAAAAAAAAATTTCGTCGGCTAAAGAATTTATTTCGTCGGCTAAAGTTCACAAACTATGGCCGACGAAATATTTAAAAGTTTAGCCGACGAAATTAATATGTCGTCGGCTAAAGTGTTTTATATTTGCGGATCTGGACAGCAGCAGCTCATCTGGAAAAAAAACGGGAGAAGAAAAAACGGGAGAAAAAAGTTGGGTGTTTTCGAAATCTGTCCATAATTAGTTTGTGGAGCCATATATAGGTACGTATATGTATATATATGTTGATTAATTGAGTTTTATTTGAGTTGATCGATTTTAAGTGTGATTGAGTTTATTGATTTTGATTGTGATTGAG
>NC_020496.1:33501262-33512251 GCF_000184155.1 Fragaria vesca subsp. vesca | reverse complement strand
ACTCTATGTCGTCGGCTATAGTTATTTTTAAATATTTTAATTATATACTTTAGCAGACGAAACAGAGATATTCGTCGGCTAAAGTTTGTCAGTAAAGCCGACGAATATTCTGTTCGTCGGCTTAAGTCAGAGTATAGCCGACGACACAGGACGTCGTCGGCTAAAGTGTGGAACAATAGCCGACGAACTATTTTTCGTCGGCTAAAGTCTGGACTATAGCCGACGATGGTCGTTAGATTCGTCGGCTAAAGCCATCACCGACGACCCTTTCCCGACGACACTATAGCCGACGAGCCTTCGTCGGCTAAGGTCTTAGCCGACGAATTAGGATAACAGGCCGACGAAAATATTTCGTCGGCTAAAGTACTTGTCCCGGTAGTGTTAGGAGCCTTCGTGGTGGACCGGGAACCAAGCCTTGGCCGGGTGATTGGTTACAGTCAGTACAGAGCTCTAGTCTGTCGGTACTTCATGGGGGATGACTATGTGTTGACGAACCCATGAGTACGTGTTTGTCTAGTTACTGCCGGGTGATTGGTTACGGTCAGTATAGAGCTCTAGTCTGTCGGTACTTCATGGGGGATGACTATGTGTTGACGAACCCATTAGTACGTGTTTGTCTAGTTACTTATGGGGGATGACTTTGCGTTGGCAAACCCATAAGTAAGAGTAGAGAAATGATTGTGTGATGTTTTTTATATGATGTCATTTAACTTCCTTGTTTCGAGTATTTCATGAACTATGCTTGTCCGCAGGAGATTCTCAAATTTTAATTGTGTGATTTTAATGGAATTCCTGAACTATGTTTTTTTGCAGGATTTCATTTATGATTTTGAGTGATTGTGAATTGTTGCGTTTTCTTAATCTCTTCTTTTGATTTCTCTTGCTTGTAAGTGTTTTCCTGAATTTATCTTTGATGCATGAACTCTTGGTGTTTACCTTATGTGTTGTTGGGTTGAGTCTGTTGTTAGAGATTTACTCATACGAGCTTTTAAAGCTTACCGGGTTTGTTGTTTACAACCCGGTGCACCAATCCATGGTGTAGAGGTTGTTTTTGCAGGTCAGGATTAGCAGAGTTGAGGCTGCGGCAGTTAGGCTTGTTCCTTGTATTTACTTTCAAGATTTTGTGAGTATTGAGGAAGGTTTTACCTTGTTCAAATTATTCTTTCACAAGCTGTAAACTAAAATGTTGTAAAATTTGTTTTTCTTTTAGTTATCATGCCTGAAATTTGAAATTTTTATTTATCCAAAATTCGGGGTGTGACACTATGCATCAATTCCAGCAACTGATCTAAGAAACCAAACTAATCAAACGTCAGAGAAGACTCACCTGGTTTGAACCCCTTATATAAACTAAACCAAAACCATACAAACTAATCCACACACATTATAAATGTCATGAACAGCCAAGCTTAATTTTGGCTACAAATTCCAAACTACTATTGGCAAGGAACACAGTTTGGGAGGGCTTCTATCAATTTGTAAATTGGGACTGACCCAAGAAGTTCATGAAACATGGAAATACAATTTAATAGGCATTATCTGTCTGTAAAAATTCCCCAAACTGAAGTCCTCTTCAACCTTAACAAGAAACTTTACAACAGTTTAGTTATGAAAAATTTCACTTATCGTGATAAAGCCATGCCTCAGAGTCAGGTAAATGTCTTTATAGTATCACTCAGACGCTGTAAGAAACAGTACAAAAACATTTATTTTTTTTTAAAATGAGCAAAATGAAGGGCCTTCAAATGTTGAAAAAGAAACAGTACAAACATTTTAAAAAGGCATTGTTGTTGTCCTTCAAATATAGCAGAAGATCAAAATGAGTAAACAAGCCTTTAAATAAGACCTGCAGACAATAAGATTAAACACACAGAAAAATTAACAACTGATCACAGCAGGAAAAAAAACAAAACAGTGAAAGCATGATATTCGAAACCTTTACAAAATCTCACCCAATGCAAGCTACTTAAATATCTGAGAAGAGCTGACATTTGATTAGACGTAATGTAAGCCATCATAGCCATCGCTGCGGTATGGTCTTGGTCTCCAAACCCTTGAGACGCGAGTTCGAATTCTCTAATTGTATTGGAATGGGTGTCACTCAAAAATGAAGTGGAATGGGTGTCGCTCAAAAATGAAGGTTGGACTCATCTCTCGCCAAAACTGAAAATTATAAGGAAATTGGTTTATTGACTTTTTCAGATCTGATCAGATATTCCAATACGATAAGCAAATCAAATTCCACAATCCACTTTCTGGGTTCAATAAAAAAGAAAAAAAAAGAATGAAGCTGTGATTAGATCGGCTAATAGATTGAGATATCAATATGAAATTGTAAAGAGAGGACATTGGTACTGCACATTTCAATTTTTCCACAGAAGAGTCGGTTTAGCAAATAAGCCTCAGACAATGCTTAAAAAGAAAAAAACACAAAACCTAAACATGGAAAGAGTTCAAAACCTGAGAAATCCTGTTGCAAGACTGAACTGACACTTTACTACTAAAAAACACGTGCAAGTAAAAGAGGCCGAATAATCTACCTCTATGCAAATCCTGGTTCAAAAACCTTCTGCAATCTGGATGAACCAATCGGTTACCCAACTATCGAGTAATGGTCAGTATTCAACCAAGTTCTTTTCATGTAGTTGAGTCCATTAACGTCCAACTAGTATTTTGCTCATTGATTTTTTTAACATCAAGAAATCTGAGATAAGAGCTGTCCATTTGTAATTAAAAACTCTAGCACTCTATTTACCCACTTCACTGTGAAAACATGTTTAATTATAATATGTGAATGCAAGTTCTTGTAATATACAATAAAAATACCTAATATTACTGACAGATAACTAAAAGGTCACCTTAAAAACAGAAACTGCTATACCTAATATTTCTGTCATGTATCGCCGACCTTGGCACCTGAATCAATCAATCAACAACTGAACGGAAAATATTCCACTGCAGAACACCAATATCTCCATCCCATCAAAGTCACTTGCATAATGAGAACTGAAAAGAGTTTATAAGTATCAAAAGCAAAACCAATCTACTACTTCTTTAGAACTGAAAAGGCCAAACTGAACAGCAATTAATCACAGATGAATCACAAAGCTAGTTTTGTTACAATAATAACAGCCCAAAAAATTTAAAGACATTAGTTTTATATCAAAATTAGCTTGAGCATGTTTTAAAAGTAGGATAAAACCATTTGGATTAAAAAAACATAACATGAGAACTCCGAACAAAAAACACACAGCCTCCGTATATAATTACTTAACTCTTTTTATATAATCTTCTTTTTTTTCAATCCTCACCATGACAGTTTAATTAGGTTTAGTGTTGGGCATTCTAAATACAATTGGATCAATAAACCACAATAGCCAGGGGACCTACATTTTAATTAGAGATTTTGAAAGACCATCAATGCTTGATCATTTGTAGTCCAGAGACCCTTCACTCCCTTTGTCTCACCCTATTTATACTATTCAGCTAGTACCTGAAAATATACACATCAAGCATCATAAATTGAAGTCAATTCTCAAAGACTAAACCGTGGGAATTCAAATTATAAGAAAAAGAAAGAGTAAGCAACTTTACATACCACGAAGTAGAGTTTGAAGTTTTTCCCATAAGTGATTTCACATAACTTCAGCATTTATTTGAAATACCAATTCCAATTCATTCCAAAAACTCCATTGCAACATGAAAGCAACATGGAAAATCAACTAACATCAATTTGTTGCCTAAAATTGTAAAGGCATGTTACTTTTAGTTTTTACATATACAAACTCATTCAAGATCTTTACTTATACTCATGTTGTATTTCTACTGATGAAATGAAGGGAAAAAAATAACATAATCAGAAGAGGAACCCAAAAAAATAAACTGTGTTATTAAAGAAAAAAAGAAAACGACTTTAGATCTAAACCAAATAACTTCTATGGAAAGGAACATATATGGAGATGGATGCTTATTGCTCCATTACCTGTATTAGTCGAAGGCTCGAAGGCTGAAACTTCCTCTTTCTTCCTTCTTTCCTTTTCTTACAGTTTTGAGTTGATCTATGATTCTACAGGAAAACTCATAAGATAAAAATTGTTTTTAGTTAGAGTGAAAGGAAGTTGAATTTGCTGATGTAATTGATATCCACTTCTAATGAAGAAAAACTCAAAATCACATGCCTCTAACAGCAGTAGTTATCAAACCAATTGACTCATCAATCAGAAATTTGAGTACCTACTATTACCACCTTCATTCTATTCATCCAACCCAAATAAATTTAAGCAAAAACGAAAAAGAAAGAAGAGAAAAAATTGCTTGGTGAGAGAAGCTGACAGCAATATACCTGTTCGGATGAGAGAAACCTCGAATGACCACAGCCACTATCCACGCAAAACTAAAACCCTGCAAGAAAACAAAAATTTTCAATCCGAACCAAGCGACCAACATGCAAACCGAAAAAAGAATTGGATTATGAATCTCAAGAAGTAAGAAAAACTGAAGCAAAATACTTACCAAGATACTGTTGCAATATTTTGCTGTGAAAGTCTAAAGGTCCCAAAACTTCACAAAGTTGTAATTCTGCATGAGACATGAACCACACTCAATACCATATCAAAACTCCAAAACCCCAAGCCCCAAATCCTACAGGAGGGGGAAGACTATTGGGGCATAAATTGTAATCCATTTTTCTCGAACCTGCCTTAATATGTAACATCCACCCAAATTCTCCATCCTTGAACTCATTTCAAAACACCCATAAGATTTGATGAGACTAAACCAGCTCAAAATCAAAACCCTATTTAACCCAACATCCAATTGAAATCGCATTCAAACTAAATCAGACACTCCACAAAAAGAAATAAAGAAAGCAACTTTAGATCCAAACCAAATAACTTCTATGAAAAGGAACAGATATGGAGATCGATGTGTATTGCTCCATTACCTGTATTAGTCATTAGTCGAACGCTGAAGCTTCCTCTTTCTTCTTTCTTTTATTTTCTTCCAGTTTTGAGTTGATCTCTGATTCTACAAGAAATAATTTTCAGAATATGAATACTGAAAAGGAGAGAAAGAAAGAAAACAAACAGTTTCTAGGATGCTGAAAGGCCCTCCTCCGATTTGAGAACACATTCCAACCATTTAGTGAGAGAAGCTGACATATATCAAAAACTTAGGATGCATACCCATAAATAGACCAATAAAAAAACAAAGAGTCGAAGACAAAGACGAACAGAGAAGAGAAATCAATTCTTCTGTTGCCCTACAAACTCGATATCTCTCTCAAGATCGCCGACGAAATTGTATGGGTTTTGGTTTCCCTTCCGATAGTAAAACCGACTGCCTTTTTTCGTTAATCCCTAAAGCATATTGTAACCCAGTTGAGGACTTCCTTGTAGAAGGGCTTCCTTGTAACCCAATCTGAAATAGTTAAATACTATAAAAAAGTAACAATTAATTCAAAAAGACAAAAGAAAAAAAAACAAAGTCACAATGGTTGGTCCCTGTCCTTGTAAAGCTTCTAGTAATTGTGGTAAGCCAATAAGTTATTACTTACAATCGTTTTTCATTGAATTCCGCAGGGATGGTAGAAGCCCTCACAAATGAGAGTGCTGCCAGCAAATTTGTATACTTTGCACATCAGTTGCACCTCATTTCAGAGATGATATTTATTACTCATTTGTTGGCAGAAGAGCCTGAGAAACTTGCAGGGCCTTTGCTGGCTGACACATATGTTACCTTATTGAAAGGAAGGAATGCGTGGTATGGGGCAAATGTTAGCCAAAGGTGATATTAACCGGGATAAGGGTGAGAAAATCAGTGGAAAACGAATGATCCAGGTAAACATCAGTTGTTATTTACAGTATATTTAAAAAGAAATAAGATATATTCATTTCAAGTTACACCATGCTTTGAAGTAATTAATGTACTAATTAAAGTGTATGCAACAAAGAAACAAATGGATACTATTGAATCTTTAGCAGAGGCAATTAGAATTTCAAATGAAGCATATCTGTTTTATACATGGCACATTGCACATATATGTCATTATTTTGAGCTGTAAGAGACTAAGAGAATTGTTGATGAATGTAATTACTCTATATGAGCAACTCTATATGAGCATGAAGGAAGATCTGGGATTCCTGAAACTTTGCCCCTATGTCAATCCGTGGAGGGCCTGAAAAGCTCGATGTCTTTTCAATGATTTTTCAATAGTTTAATGTTCTTTTAACTTCCAATTTACTGACAAAAATTGCCCCGATTGGATGTATGTCCTCTGCTTCTAGGGTGTTTCTGCAGTTCCAGCATTTTACGAACTTCTCAGTCAATCGAGCCTGAATGTGTTGCATCCTGAATATTACAAGTCTGTCGCTCCAGTAGAGCTCTTCTCCATCTTGAAGACATTTTATAAAATATTGATAACAAGGTATCCCAACTCATAAATTTAGAGCAGTAATTCTGATTTCTTGCAAGCGACTTCATATCCATGTCCTTATTACCTAACTAAAAGGCTGAGTTTTATACTTTGCTACGTGTATTGTTTGATATCCAGGGAGCAATCATCACAAGCCATTCTTCAAGCTCTAAGGGATGAGAATTCAAATGATCCTAGGGAACGCATTGAGATTGCGCAGAGCCATGTCTTCTATAGGCCTTCACTTATCGTGCAGCCTCTGAATAAGTGGTAACATAACTCTGGAAGAATCAAGTAATCAACTAATGGTATCCTTGGATTGCATTGGCGGATTCAATAAGCACTCAAGTTGCTCTTGAATTTTATGTTTAAGATAACAATATATAAATGAATCGGATATACTTAGCTTAGGTATAATGTGTGTATTTGAGTTAAAGTAATGCAAGTTCTGCTAAAACTAGGTTCGCCTGAGTTTGTCGATTGCAAAATATTCAAGCACTTGAGCACTTTATAGAGAAGCATGTGTTACTTAAATTCGATCTACTTCGGGGGATCGTCTTCGTCGTCAAATTCGATGTGACGCGTGCGAGAGATATGGCGGATCTGGCAGCACAACAGCCATGGCTCGTCCTTGTTGAGAGCGAAGGTTGAAGATGTAGAGCCGTAGAGGATGTACCATAGCATCGTCGTGGCCGGCGCCGGCGGAGATGCAACTTGGGGAGTGGTTGTAGAGGAGCGAGGCTCATTTGATTGGCGTAGAATTAGAAGATAGAGAATGAAATGATCCGAGTGATTGATTGGGTTGAACCATTCCAGCTCTAATCTTCTGATACCAAGTAACCAAACACATGAAAAGATTTAAACAAAATCAAATCTTATCATAATCTAATCCACATCATATCCTAATCCATTCCTGTCCTAGTTACCAATCCAAGATTCAAGATTGGATGAGCTAGCTGATTGTGTTTCAATGTTCAACTTGAATAGAAAATACTGTTTCCCTGCGTATTTCTTCAACTCAAACAGTGAAAACTGTGAGATATTGGAAAAAGTCATAAACATGACAACTGAACTGCAACGCAACAAAACTGGTGCAAGAGTTCACAGTAGTCACTGATTTTAACCTTTCAAAATAGCGTACACATTTTAATGCAACAATAAAACTAAAGAGTTGTTGATAGAGTTTTAGAGCTAAAATTCAGAAAAAACCGATCCATTAATTGGTTTTTGGGTCAGGCATGGGGAACAACCCAGAGTTTCCTAGTTGAGCGTTTCTTAGATCACACACTTAGTGATGTAGGTGATGTAGGACGAGACATCACCTGAGGCCTTGGACACATCAGCCTTAAGTTGTTATGAGGGGGAAGAAGCTCCTCTTCCGAGCTCTCGGTTTCTTCAGTCAACATGGACCCATTGCCATATGGTTCAGTATCTGTGGTTAAGACTGAAACAGGCAGAAAATTCAGTATCACCAACTATGAAAAATTGAATTATCAGTTCTAAGTAAATAAAAGTTCACCTTTAGAAGTAGAAATGACTGTGAAAGAGCGGCTTGAACTACTTGCCCCCAACCTCTGTGCTCGTAATTTATTGAAGCGATACGCACTATAACGTACAAGAATGTAAACTATCACACATGACACAACCACTGTTCCCCCACCAATCACCAAAGCAATTCCTTTAGGGCCAAACCCCCATTTCCTGTGTCCGCCTACTTTGGTAGAGGGGTTGCTCTTCTCCATGGCACTTGACTGAGTTGCTGACGGAGGGTGGATGTCCTGTTCAATGACACCTCCTTGCGTTTCTAGAGGGAAATCCCAGGGTGGATAGTTGTCCCCTGGCAGACGAAAACTGTTCCCCCCAATCCTGAAATAAAATCAACATTTCATATATACTGCACTGCACAGGAGGAGAGATAATCACAACAGACCACCTACCATAAATTTGGTATGGACTGAAAATGACTGGGGATGATACCACTGAATGAGTTATCTTTGATATTCCTGATTACAGAAAGTGCCAAGAAATCAAAACAACAGATTAATGCAAATGAAAAACGCTGCGAAGAGAATGGAAGTAAAAACCTACAGATCAATTAGTGGAAGTTCAGCTAGGTAAGCAACTGATCCAGTGAATTTGTTATTCTGTAAGTACCTGCAGATACACCAAATGAACATACAAGTTTTATATGCCACGCACTAAAGTGTAGCAAGTTGACTAGAAAGAAAATGAAAACTAACAGTCCAGTGAGATTTGTGAGGGATCCAAATGAACTTGGCAGATCTCCAGTAAAGTTATTATATGACAAGTCCCTGAAAAAAATCACAAGAAAGACATTTCATATTGCTGTTTCTGACCATCTTCCCAACTTGTAATTTAATTTCTCAACTAGATCTCACTTTCATCCAGTGATAACAGAAATAATCACAGCGAAATTCAAAGCAACATTTAAAAACTATGCATCTTTTGTATAATGAGCAATGACGAGTTCACTCCACACCAACTAGCATATTTCATGTCACTCAAGTACAACATTAAACAACCATGTGAAATAACATACATTTCTCTTAAATTCTGTAAGCCAGTAAAAACATTGCCAATGGGTCCAGACAACAAATTGTGGCTTAGATTCCTGCATTAAAAAGAAAATAATGATATTAAGTACAATGAGATCATGACTGTAAACACATTAATGAAAACCAGAAATATTAGCAGGGTGAGGGAATATAAACTCACAAATAACGAAGACTTTTCATGCCAGGTAAGGATGGGGGAATATTCTGGATTAAATGGTTGTATGCCATATTTCTGCAGACACAATATAGAAGAGTTATCAACCCCTAAATACTCAAATGAAATAGTTGAATGAAATAAGCTTTTTACTTACACATGAATTAATCTCGGCGGTAAGACATACGGAATTTCACCACCAATGCTATTGGAACTAATATCCCTTTAAAAAGAAAAATGACAATAATCAGAAACTAATATCCCTTCAGTGTTACATTAAGTTCCAAATTATCAGTAAAACCACTTACAGGTGCTTCAAATTATAGAGATTATACATCTCGGGAGTAATATACCCGGAGAGGTTTAGTCCATTGAGATCACTGCATAAGATGAGAAATTAGTTTTTTGTAATCAAATTTAATTGTTGAGGGTCAACTTAAGGGTCAACTTACAGTTCCACTACCGAGTAGTTTAAACAGCTGACCCTATACCACAACTCGCATGGATCGTCTCCACTATCCAGGCTCCAACCCTTTAGCTGTGGCGGTTGGTTGAGGGTCTTGTAAAGATCTCGAAGAGCCACGACTGATAAGGGAGCATTATATAAAGTCAATAAATGTATGATCTAACTGATATGGTAGCCAATAGTATATACTACATTACGACTGTTAAAACACTTCGCACACTTTTTTTCAGTCACCTGGAACTTTTATCAAACAGGTGGTGTGCATGCAAAGGCCAAATACATTCAATTTTCACATCAATTCCACTCTTAAGCAGTTTAACCAATTCCTCACATTTGCCTCACATTTCTAAATATTGCTATCAAAATTTGGACAAACATTTGGAAACCATGCCCATCAAAAGACTGCCTATCACGACAGATAAAGTGGAAACCATTTAATTTACCTGTCTCTGAAAAATGAAAAAGAGCATCTTTTTGTCCCTTTGATCTTTATATTATATGATCGAATATGAATAAATGAAATTGAAGACTGATTGACTGATGCTACTTTTCCTTTCTGATAGATTTAAGATGCTACTTTTCAAATAAACCCAGAAAGTCCAGAACAGTCTTTCTCTACTAGAGATACGACAAGTCGTCTCGCAAAAAAAACTTTTGTCGTATACCTAACTGATTTATTGGGGTAAGCGGCGATCCCAGAGTCAACTCAGGTCGACTCGATCCCGACTCGGTTATTTTCCCGCCAAAATTTTCTTTACAGAAAAACACAGAATTTCCGTGACCTTCTCCGTTTGGCTACTGAGATAATTACCTAAAGCGAAACTCTGTTTCTCTTTTTCTCCGGCACCGGAAGTTTGAATATTCCGATCTACCTTTTTCTTTAAACCTTTCTATTTTCTAGTAATTTTAGTGATCAATTAGAGAATTACGAACACTATAAGGATATCTTAACCGAAGTACATAAATTCAACAAATCCGACGAAGAAACTCCAAGAAAATCAAGAAGAAACCTAAGGATTCGAGAAGTTACCGTCAAGCAGATCAGTAAAAGCTACGGCCGGCGGTGCCGACACGAACACGGCGACGAGAATCGCTATGAAGTACAGGCTCCGGTACCGCTTCGCCATTTTCTTGAAATTCCGGCTAATCTCTGCTGAGAACGAAGAGAAAAACCGGTAAGCAAAACAGAGAACCAAGCCGGAAAACGAGAGCTCCGGCGAAGAAGAAACGAAGTAACTAAAATAAAAGCTCCATTTTCTCCGAAACAAAGAAGAACGGCGATCGGTGAAGAAGACCATAAAACGAACCGGAATCGCAATCAAAGAAATCAAAGCTATTACGACGAAGGAAATTCTAGGGTTTGAGATTGAAACCTTTTGGG
>NC_020496.1:33486388-33501242 GCF_000184155.1 Fragaria vesca subsp. vesca | reverse complement strand
GAGAGAGAGAGAGATTATAAAGAAGCGAGAGAGGGTTTGGAATTGTGTGCAGTGGACGTTGAAGAAAGCAGAGAGACTCTGGTAATGTCTAAACGGAGCTTGAGAATCTCGCTGAATTGCCAGCTGGACGACACGTCACCACCCAAAACCGTTTTCTCGTTTCCCCATACAGCACGTGCCGCCTTCTCCAGTTCGTTACAACCCAAATTGATGCGGGCCTGAACAGAACCCGACCCGGCCCACGCTCCACATTCAAAACGGAAAAACCCCAAAGCTCTGTGATAATCAAAGCTCCTCAGCTATGGCGGAAGACGATGACTACATGGGGGACCTCTCTCGGTTTCTCTCTCCAGAAGCTTCCGGTCCTCTCTCAAAAAAGGTAACGCAGTGTTTAGTTCCGTTGAATATTTAGCCTAAAGAATCAGGAAAACCCTAATTTTGATTTTGGAAGTATTAATTAAGCTAATTTTGGTTTTGGTGAGGAAAATCTGAAGCTGTAATGGTGTGTAAATATGTTAGGTTTCGAATAGCAAAGCCTCGATTGTGCAACCCTCTAGGGAGAAACCTAAAGCTCTGAATTGGCAAGAGCAGCGTAAGATTGATAGGGAGAGAAAGCAACAGGAAGAGGATGAGGAAACCCTGGCGAATATAGAGGCGCCGATTCCGCAGTCCAGCATAGGTTTCAAGCTTTTGAAGCAAATGGGGTATACACCAGGTACTGCCCTGGGGAAGGAGGGTCTGGGCCAGGCTGAACCGGTGAAGGTTGATATTCGGCGGTCGAGAGCTGGAATTGGGAGGGAGGATCCGAGTAAGGAGAAAAGGAAGAGAGAGGAGATGAGGAGTGTGGAGGAGAAGAGGAATGAGGAGAGCTTGATGGAGGAGTTTGAGTCAAGGAAGAAGTCGCAGGTGAATTCGGAGAGTTGTGGTTAATTTTAACAAGGCCAAGGCGGTTTTGGATCAGTTGGAGAATAAGGAGGTTGTGCCGGTTAAGAGTGTAAAGTTACTTGAATTATTGCGTTTCTTTTATTTGAAGATGGGTCTGGTTACGAGTGTTTTGAGATTGATGTGAGGGAAATTGGGTCTAAAACCATGTTTAGTAGGAATAGGACACTGTTGGGTGATATTGATAATTGTCATTCAAAACGAAACTGATGTTGAATTTCAGTATGATATCGCAAATTGAACAGGATACTTTTTATGGCCTGGAGCTATAGCTATCATGTGATGTTGTGTGTGCTTGAAGAATTTGAACAAATTTTTGGTCTGCATGTCGTTGCTTACTTACTGGTATTCAAATTTTCATTGTCCTTACATGTTTAGTGATCAAGTGGAGACGTAAAATGGACTTGGGAAAAACCTGAAGGAGATGGTGTTAAACTGGTAGTATAATGGCTTAAATTTAGCTTGGAATCCCTTTTGAAGGTCAAAAGAAAGTTTCAGCTTTGTGCTTGTAACAATTAAGATAAAAAAAACTAACAAAACTTATCCTGGTCTTTGCAGCTCTACAATTCCACATTCTGTTTCCTTTGTGTATTAGGATTTAGGTCACTCTCCATTTGCATATGGATTTCAGAGTGTGCTTGTTCAGTCATGTTTGTTGAGCATGTGCAATGCTTTCTCCTGTTCCTATTTTACACCATTTCTATTTACCTTTTGATTTTAAGTTTGCTTGATACTACTCAGTAGTATTGAAAATTATTTGTTCATCGAAATAACCTGTCCTGATGATTTCTTTTTTCTTGTATGTTTGGTGATCTAGTGGAGACTTAAATTGGACTTGGGAAGATGTTTAAGGAGATGGTGTTTAAAAGAATATAATAATGACTTATATTTTGCTTGAAATCACTTTAGAATGTCAAAAGAAAGTTTTTCCTTTGAGATGTCCTGGATTTTGCAGCTATGCTATTCCACATCATCTTTCCTTGTTGTAATAGGATTGGGTTCAGTCAACTCTGCTGAGCATGTGCAGTGTTTCCTCTACTTCCTACTTAACCTCAGTTCTCATTATTACCTCTTGATTATTGCTTGATATTACTTGGTAGCCTTGAAAATTATTTGTTCATAGAAATAGACTGTACTCATTATTCTTGTTCTCGTCACAGGATTTACAAGACATATTGATGAAACTAAGAGATGAGCATCGATATTGCCTCTTCTGTGGATGCCAGGTAAGCATAATACGTGGCTGTACATAAACTTGATGTTTACTTGTTTTCAAGAAGGAATTTGAGCTGTAATTGCTTGTATGCATTGTACAGTCGAAATACAAGTCCAATTTTTGTGATTGTCTAATTACAAATTTTGGTTTTCATTTCAATATGAATCAATGGAGGAACTATTATCCAGCTGCCCTGGAATTAATGAAGACGATCATTGAACTTAAATCCTGATGTGTGGACATGCCCAGAGTTTCGATTGGCAGAGAATACCTGCTCGCGATGAAGGATTCTGTGGCAATGAAGGATTCTGTGCTTACAGCTGGCTTATTGTCTCTTAATATGCAACTCTGCGAGTCAAAAGCCAGTAGGAGTGAAGTTGCACACAGAGAACTTCTGTAAATTTCTGCAGGCCTGGAGCTAACCCCTAATCTCTGCCTCTGTGAGCAATGGTCGAGCTAAAAATGGTCGAGCTATCTGTAACTCGACTCTTTGAACCTCATCCAGAGTTATGTGTAACTTTGTACATCATCTATTCTTATAAAAAATAAAAAAAAATGATGCTCTCTTCCATCCTCATAGATATTAAGGCATTTCATATATCCAGAAATGTATAGTTACTCTTTGAGCATCATGATGAGTGTATGTTATGTATATCTTTTATTGTTATATGAAAAAATGAAGGTCCTCTTCTATCTTTGTAGACATTTTCATAATTATATATATATTTGTAGGGTCCGATTTAAGAAATATCAAATTTGACACGAATTTTGACATTATTTCTTGATCATTAGATTTTAAAACATTCAAGGGTCTAGATCAATTGTAGATAAGATGTCAACATATAAATAATTGATGTGGCAAGTAACGTGGTCAAGGAGTAAAATTTTGGTGATTACGGAAATTTCGGGGAAATATCAATTGCAATAAAAAAATGAGAAAATTAACTGAAATTTAAAGAAAAACAAGGAAATTTTAAACCAAACTTTAAAAGATGTTTGTTTTCTATATTATGTACTATATTTGAAAAGAAAACCTTGAATAAACATTGATCTATAAGGAGTTGTAGTAATTACTAAGTTAAGGTGAAAATGTTAGTGTTGAACCGTTAATAATTCTTAAAAGTTTACTTTAAACATTTTTTTTTTTTATGGCTAGAAACCCAAAGTAAGGTTAGGCCATCATGCCTTATATACATATAATACATTTCACATGGAATTACATGACCTTCAGATATATTAAAAAGGAATTAACAAGTGTATGTATAAAAGTTAGTTGTAGATTAGACATTTACTTAAGTTTTTACTTTTCAAATTCGGAAAGAAGCCAATATATTTTGTATAAATAGTAAGATGAACAAGTTAAATGGTTAGTAGGGTTGGTTAAGGCGTTAAGCTTGTACTAACCCACACAGGGTTTGAATCTCGATCCTTAGCTAGCTACTAACCCACACAGGGTTTGAATCTCCTTAGCTACTAACCTACACAGGATTGCTCTACTTAATCTCATTATATATACAGGGTATAGTTTGTTGAATTGCATCTGAGTAGCCATTCGGTGAGAAACCCAGATCAATCTCATTATCCAACACATTGCCATGAAGGCTTGAGCCAAACCCCATTACCAACACCAATAAGATTAATTCAAGAAAAGTACAGATAAAAAAGCTTTGTATTTGTCCCACTCCATAACGCATTCCTCTTTGCCCCCGTTACACTTTACAAACTTCTCTAAATACCACTTGCACATATATTAACAAAAAACTGGGTTTCATGGGTCTCTATGTGTTCAAAGATTAGGCAATGTCACGTCACTTGCCACATCAATTATTTATATGTTGACATCACATCTACAATTGATCTAGACCCTTAAATGTTTTAAAATCTAATAGTTAGAAAATAGTGTCAAAATTTGTGTCAAATTTAATGTCCCTTGAACCGGACTCTTGTTAAATTTAATGTTCTTTGAACCGGACCCATGTTTGTATGTATATACACATATGTCATTTCTTATATGTCATTTCTTAAATTTAATGTTCTTTGAATCGGACTCTTGTTAAATTTAATATTTTTTGAACCGGACTCATGTTTATATGTATACACACATATGTCATTTCTTATATGTAGAAATGTACCTCCTGTGTAGTACTAGGCCATCAGATCTACATTCATAAATTTAGTACTCTTGTCTTTAGTTATTTCTTTGACTCCATGGTAGAAATTGTTCCTTGTTGACTGTGCTTGTGGAGTTAAAATTCCAATAAATGTACTTGTTATAAGCTCTACAATGTGTTTTTTTTCAGGTTCCTGTGAAATAGAGGGAAGTGTTATGAACTTATAAATGAAGATCGCAATTTCTCAAATGGCTATGTGTGTACACTGTACAAGGTGGATGTTGAATGGGTCAAGTTAAACAATATCTCGGAATGTCAGGGCATCTCCAACAAGGGTTGTCATACCCATACCCATACCCAAACCCAAAATCCATAAAAACTCATCTCCAACAATCAAAACCTATACCCAACCTATACCCAAAATGGGTTCCTACCAGTTTCCTGACCCAAAATGGGTCGACTGTGAAGGAGGAAACCCATATCCAGCTTGCGCGGGACCCACGAGCCAGTAGCTGCACGTGAAGGAAGAGGCAGTCGCAGAGGCCACGCGCGGGAAAGGCGAGCAGCACCAGATTCGCGCTAGAAGACAAAAAAACGAACGCAAGAAGCTGATGCGCCCACCACGCGATGAAGGGAGCTGGGGCCGTCCCACGTGAGCTCGGTTGTGGTCCTCCAACGGTCCAAAAATCTGCGGCCCATATTTGATTTCCTTCAAAATCAAAGGTCCAGATAAATTCAATTGGAAAAAGAGAAAATGAGGCCGAAAATTTTGTTTTCAAATGAAAAAAACTTGAAAAATAAGAAAAAAAAATTGAGGAAAATATATAAAAAAAAATTTGCCCGTTGGAACAGTAATTTGCACTAATGTCTATAAATACCATCCACCTTCTTCATAATTTTCACTCCAAAACTTCTCTCCTTCTACACTCTATTTTCATAATTGTTCTTCATCTAGCTAGCTAGTTTTCAAATCTCTTTTTTTTCTTTTTTTTTTTCAAAAATGTCCAACCCTAAACCTAGAGGAGAAGCTTGGAAAAACCTCGAAGATGTGTCGTTGTGCATAGCGGTGGTTGCGGTTGGTGAAGACGGTGACAAAGCTACGGGTCAAGAGAAGAAAAAATTATGGGATCGTATATGGGAAGTGTATGAAGCTTGCAAGCCACCCAGTTCCGTTATTAGATCGGGAGGAGGGTGTGAAGCTCGTTGGAGAAAGATTAGACCGGGTTGCACAAGGTGGCGTGAAGCTCTTACCAAAGCGGAAGCCGCTCACGCAAGTGGTGAAAATGCCACCGACTTGGTAATATTTATTTGTTTATGACCGGTAGTATTTATTTGTTCATAACCCAATATAAGGAATTTGCTAATATTAGTTTATGTTTATGACAATTAATATCTACTTGTTTATAATCACTAATACATGTTTATATATATATATATATATGACCACTTATATATTATTTATTGTATGAATACATAGGAAGTGCAAGCTAGGTCGATATATCGTACATTGTCTTTGGGGGAGGAGTTTAAATTTGCGCATTGTTGGCCAATATTGATGGATACAGAAAAGTTTAGCAAACCTCCGTCCTTGGATGATGAAATCCCTAGTGGTCAGTCACCTATTGACTTGAACGGAGAAGGTACACCCATTGAGGGAACCCAAGCCCTTCAAATGTGCATGCACGCCTTTCAGGCCAAAAAGCTCAAAGGGCTGCTAAGAAAAAATGCAAACAAGATGACACATCTCAACTCTTAGCTCAAATTAAAAGAATTGCGGACCAAGGAGATTGTGATCTCGAACACAAGCTACAACTTAGGGAGGAGACTAGACTTGCACAAGAACGTGCAGATGATGCAGCCACAATGGTGGTGGATCCATCAAAATATCCCGCCCCAATTAGGGCTTATTGGGAAAAGAAGCAAGCTATGGTTATTGAGAAGGAGGAACAAGCTTACAATGTCGGGTCACACCAACCACTTGCTTCATCTGAAGGTGAAGATGACTCAGTATATTAATTGTACTTTGTTGCCTCTATTTTAATTTCATTTTAGTACTTTAATTTATGAAAAAGAATGTACTTTGATTTTCAATTATAATTAATGAGTAATTTATTGCTTTTGTTAATGTCAATTTTATTTATCAAATTGCAAATATTACAATAATACTAAACACACAAACAACAAATAAATAAACATAACACACCATGGCACAACACCAATTATTTAATTTTAACTATGACAACATATTATATTAAATTATTATGTATGATTTATATAATTTATTTGTTGTTATATAAATCATTTAACCCTAAACACTATATATGAAATGGGTTTATTTGTTGATGACCAAAACCCATACTCGTACCCAAATTATATAAAATGATTAAAATTTGGGTATGAGTATGGGTTTTGATATAATGGTTGGAGATGGAATATGAGTTTGAATAGTAATGGGTTTAGGTGACTCAAAATATAGGTATATGTATGGGTATAAAAAAGATTGTTGGAGATGCCCTCAGGGCTCAGCTTCTTATTCTTGTCCGGATACGAGGATGGACAGATTTGTCAAATGCAGTCCTTGAATGTAGTAGTCGCTCTAGACAGGGAACTTTTCACTTTGAGTTGTCATTACGATCTTCTTTAGTTGGCACGCCTTGTCAAGAATTCAATGTACCCATCTTGTTTATGTGTTTATGACATGTCTTTTTTGTTAGAATATAGATTGGTCTAGTCTCAGTTTTGGGGTTTGTCTATCATACCATATGGTATGGCAAATGTGTCTAATTATATGACACATGAGGGCCTTTGAGAGGGTAAATAGTCATTACATGGTCATTTAGTTACTTCTTTATCAATGATAGCCACACATTTTGTTAGGCATGCTATACCATATGATATACTAGAATTTTCCCAGTTTTAGACGTCATGCCTTGAATTCTACTATTATAATTTACTATTTGAGAAAGTAATTTTTTTTTTTTGGTCAGGTATACTCATACGGAGCATGTGCAAAAGATTGACGATCTGAAACCTAATATTTTTTTTTTTTTAAACTGACAAGGATTAGGCGATATCAGCTCCTCTGTAGCAGTCTGGTGGTTGACAGAGCACCCACTCTACCCCAAAGGGGACCGCTACAACCGGGAACCCACCGCCCGTCCCTTATCAGAATTTTTATTTAAAATAATAAAAGAAATTACATGAAAAGAGGAATGGGGGACTAGGCCAAAACCATTCCAATTACAAACCAAAACAACAAACAAAAAGACATTGTTTCTTGTACCCATAAAAAACCAGGCAATCTTCCCACTATGAAAACCGATAATTAGGGATACCCAAATAATCCGCTTGTAAGAAACCATGAAGCTCAGTAGGAGGATTATCATACCTAATATGGTCGTACAGGTTGTAGAAGTTTCTTAGATGTTCCTAAGCTTTGCTTGAAAATTTGCTTTCTAACTTCTTATATATGCGGAGTCTTATGTGCTTATGTGAAAAGTGTTTCATCAAAAGAAAGTTTTATTTTGCTTTCACGGAAGCTTGATGCCAAAATTCTCGTCTCCAATTTGTATGATGGATATGTGGATGATCCTGAAAAGGAATTCCCAGTTGGAAAACTTGTTATCGGCCAGGTAAATAATTTTGTTTATTATGCTGGGCAAAATATGTATACTTATTGGCGAAAATGTATCCGGTGGTGAACTCTTACCAAGAATTTTAAGTGCAGGGTGTCATATGTGGAGCCTTTATCAAAGAGAGCTGAAGTTACCTTGAAGTCATCGAGTGCAAGAAGTTTGTCACAGTGTGCAAAGAATGAGAGCTTTTCTAGTGAGGACTCTTAAGTTGATGACTAGTTTAAGACTTTTCGGTTTATGGTTTAACAAACTTATTTTTCTATCACATTTTGACATCTCATCCGTTCAGTTTTTAGGTTTATATATGAGTAAATTATTTATATAAATTTTCAGCCAAATTGGTGTTTGTTAAGATAACAAACTATATCAAATTAATGAACGAACCAAATCTGTTAAATATGAACCGTTCAAGTTCATAATTGATAAATCACACTTATGAATGCCTTAACAATTTTCAATATAGCTGAAAATTTGGATAAATACTCATAAAGGTATATATAAACTGAACGGTCAAGATATGGATATAAGATCGAAATGTGGGATAAGCCGAAAAGTCTTCAACAAGTCCTTAATTTGGATAGCTTGCAAGTCGGAGATATTATCTCTGGCAAGGTAAAACAACTCGAGTCATATGGGATATTCATCATAATTGACAATACAAACATGGTGAAGGATGAGTACCATCAAGGATGACTTTCGGGGACAAAAATAGCCGTAACTTTCTCTAGGAAATAGATATGGAAGATCCGTAAACGATTCTGGAAGTAGACATTCGTACCTTTCCAACCGTATATTACAAACTTTCTGGTTCATTCTAGAAGGGGACACAAAGCTTCGTTGAAGTTGGTTGTCCAGAAAATACATGTTCATATTTTCTGATTTTACTTTTGATGCATCTTTCTTTATGCATAGCTAGCGATGGCTTGGATAGTGTCCATTCTATCATGTCGTATTCTATGTAAGGATTGAATAAACCCAAATACTTTTAAGTATTTAACGGATGTCCTCATGTCATTCCATTGGTGTTGCGTGGGCGCATAGCTGCACTTAGCTTTACAACGAATGAGATGTTAAGTCTTTTATATTGCATTAAGTACATTGATGCGTCTTATTGTACTTAGATGGTAACTCCATCTCTTAACACATCTTTCTCATCTTTCTTAGACAAAAACGGATCTCTCTCTTTTAGAGTAAAGACTTTGACTGATCTCGGAAGTGTATGGCTCACTTTCGTTAGAATACTAAAAGAGATAGGAGAAGAAAAAAAAAAACTATTAAACATGCAAATAAATAGATTGATAAATGATGCCTCACTCATCATAACCCCTTTGCAGTACCTTTCCATCACCAACATGCTTCAATGGGAGAAATTCATTGATTAACCTGGACAGTGAATTGTAAAGTTTCTTAATTTATTGTTATTTTGGGTGTACCATTCAAAAGATGCAACATAGACCATTTTGTTGGTGTAAAACTGACGATTCGTTTCTACAAGACCGGCCACATAACTCGACTCCATTACATGTATTACATAAAATTGGTGAAGCATGTACATTGCATGCACAACACTTGACATCAAGTGACCTAAAGCACAGTTCAGAACCCAAACACAAATTTCTCTTTCTAACAACTTTGAGGTTATGAGTTCAAATCTCGTGCGAGTTATTTAAGAAAAAGTTTTTTTATTTTTTATTTTATATTTTAAATGTCATCGATCCTATACCTAGAATCTCCTTGAATTATTTGGCAGCGCTGCTATGTTGGGCGAAAACCATCGCCCATATTTAATATTATCCAACAGACCACCATCTTCCGTAGTCTCCCAACAGAATGTGCTCAGTTTTCTGCAATGACGTCCAAAAAAGCGCTCGTCTATGGTTGGCCGCGTAAATGACTTATTGGACTTTCGCACTGAGATGTAGCCATGAGATATCAAGACTAGTTCGTCTTCAGAAGCATCATACGCTGCCCAAATCTTATCTTTCTTTACCACATGAAAATCCACCGAGTTCTCCCAGCCTGGCCAGCCATCATCATCCATCTTTACCACATGATATGGAAAGTGTGGCGGGTCGGGCTCGTGAATGTACCTTCGCCTCCAAACTAGCAAAAGCTTACCTTTGGAGGACAAAGTAACTTCTGGACCCGCGAACTCCAGCCACGGTTCGGTTATTGACTCCACACCGGTCCAAGGCTCGTGGGGTGCTAATTTTATCACCCTTTCCTTGTCCCAAGTAATTTCCTCGTCTTTGCCAATAACAGGAACAAAAACAACAAGCACATGATAATAATCGCTAAACCTTCGGACCACATCATACGCATCATACTTCCGTCCTGTTACGTATAACTTACCATCATCATGAAATTTCATGGAATCCATCCTACCAAGCTCCGGTGTCGTTGTCGTCCAACTCCAGTCTTGACTACCTGGCCTGCAAAAGATGAACCCTAAACCGTTCTTAGTTGCAACAATGCAATCAGGAGATCTTGGATCTGAAGAGGCCGTGGACACTTGAGGGATGAATCCGGTCACTTGGGGAAGCTTAATACGATCACCTGTCATTGGGTTCAATAAATAATTGGTGCACGTTATCGGTTCATTACAATATTCAGACATTATCAACCAGCCATTAGCAGAGCCCGTGCAATGTATCCCGTCACTGGAGGCGCTTTCGCTTGGAAACTTGAGGTCGTAGGCTGTGTCTTCACTTACACTATAGAGACTATAATTCACAGTAGTTTTTGAGTCTAGAATCTCAACCGATTTTAAGAGCCATGGAAGTCTGGTTACTCGTTGAAACCATTGTGATGATACACTTCTCCAAGTAGAACAAACAGCAGCGAATCTGATTGAATCGACTAGGGTTAGACGCTTCACAATCATCTCGATCAATTCATCAGGAAGGTGCTTCGACCACCTACTGTTGTTGTCATCCACCTGCTGTTGTCTTTCGTGACTCATACTCGATAAAAGCCAGCGCATGCACTGGAAGAGAAGAGGCCTAGGCCTAGGTTTTTATAGAAGCTCCAACCTAGCTGATCATGTTCCTATATAAAACGGATTTGAAGAAATAAAACATATATTTTAAATCAGAATCCTATTTTAATACTAAACCATATTCTGCAAGGATTATATTTCTGTATCCCAATCTTGAATTGATAGCTCGATAAACCATACATTATTTGAAGTGGTATGGGACTAGGAAGCTGGGATGCTCATTTTGCAGACAAGTCATCACAGTAGAGTTTTATGATTGATCGATCTTCTTTTAGTAATGAACATTTTGTTTTGTTTTGAGAATTGTAGTAATGCCTTGCAGCTAGGTTGTTTTCGATGAGAAACTAAAATAGTATACACAGGTACAAAATATTGTTGTCTCAACATCAGTACATATATAGCAGTTGATCCACGTTGATTACAAAAATTCAATCATTAAAATTGAACCTTGGAGAAGGTCTGACCATCTGCAGAACATTTCAACTTCCAAGTAAATTGAAAATCCTGACAATACAAAATGGCGGGATCACCGCCTTGTTCGTAAAGCGTCAAACACGTCAACGACTCGCCATACGCTGATGTCGTCGTGGTCGTTATAATTAGAGATAGGATCAACCACAAAGTGAATAGGCGACTCCGGAGGAGCTCTCCGTGAATCTGAGTTGCATGGTGCTCTGGTACCATGCCGCCTTGTAAGATTCCCTTAAAAGAAGAATTGGAGATTGAAGAAATTGGGAAGGTGGTTACTGCTTTGGGGTTTGGTAACTCATATTATGAAATGTCCTAAAAAGGTGAGAAACTTATCCATATATGAGTTTATATAGGTCTTTTGGCCAGCACGGAAATTAGACTAGTTGAGGACTTTTTAATTTATGGTTAAAAAGACCTATTTTTCGATCACATTTTGACATCTTATCCGTTTAATTTTTAGATCTATATCAGTAGATCATTTCTACAAATTTTTAGCTAAATTAGTGATCGTTAAGGTAACAAACTAGATCAAATTATTGGACGAACCAAATCTGTCAAACATGAATTGTTGAATGTCATAATTAGTAAATCACACTTATAAATGCCTTAACGATTTTCAATATGGCTGAAATTAAATATACAGAAATGATATACTCATAAATAAAACTCGACGGTTAAGATGTGGGTATAAAATAAAAAATGAGATAAGCCAAAAAGTCCTGAACTTAAGCCAAAAAGTCCTGAACTTAAAGGTCTCGTTAGAATGGCTCTTTGTATACACAATTACACATATTAACAACCGAGAGTCAATGGCTGCTTCCACTAATAATTGAATGTATTGAGGGCCAATGATTACTACTTGGTACTTTGGTGGTCTGAAGTGAAGTCAGTACCGTGTCCGCCGAATTGATCATCATCCTCATCCTGATGAGATTAGTATGTCAGCTCAGTTGGGGCAGGGACGTGATACTGAGAACAGTACTAGTGTTCATGATACTTGACCATTCCCAAGCTTAGATCAATGGCGGACGGTATCGAGGACCTTGCTGACTCCGAAAGTCTGGTAAGTTTCCTCTTCCTGCTTCACTCTTTCTGCATATGAGTATGACATCTAGCTGTACAGTTTGAACTTTGAACTACCAAATGGCCGGGTTTTCAGTTAATTATATGCTTAAGGATCTGAATTGAAGAGACACAAATGACGGAAATGACGGGTTGCCGAATTCTGCATATATGATTGTTCTTTCTTTAATTTTCTGTCAATAATCAAGATTTCTGAGATCATGTTAAATGAAGACTCAGGCGACAATATTTGATATCTAACTCTAAACACTCTAACACTACTATTTATTATAAGTGGATAATTTGTATCATATCTATATCTTTCTTACATACATACACATAAGTGTCTAACACTACTATTTATTATAAGTGGATAATTTTTATCATATCTATATCTTTCTTACATACATACACATAAGTGGGGTATATGAGGGAGGATCTAAAGAGGACATTTTTACTTTAAGAATTTGAGGATTTCTACTATATATTTTACATTAGTATATGACTTCTTTTAACGGTCTCACCCGTTGATTCTCTAGATTTATATACAAGAAATATGTCTACAAAATTTCAATTAATTCCATAAACATTTGGTCATTCAAATTGATGTAAACAATTGTAAGCCGTTAGATAAAATTAAAATGAATATTGTGCTAATCAAATGGTTAAACGTTTTTCATTTTGGCTAATTTTTTGTATGATTCATGTGGGTAAGTAACTAGGGAATGTGTGGCTTTGATTGTCAAAATACATGCTAGAACTAAAAACATCTTTATTTTAATAGTTTAAGGAGGTCTTTTCTAGATCCAGACTCAGTGCTAGAACTAAAAACATCTTTACTTTAAGAGTTTAAGGAGGTCCTTTCTAGATCCGGACTCAGTGATATATATAACATATTTGTGGGGAAATGTTGTTAACATTCACTCCCTATCCCATACCCCTTCTACATGAACAGCACGAAACCGAGATCAGCATTGGATCTCATATCGATAAACTTTCAGAAGGGCCAGAAAGCGAGATAAGCTTTACCCAAAAGATGTATCGGAAGAAACTTCAGTGGACAACAAAAATCGAAGAAAAGCCCTCAATGTGCGGCCATGGAACTTGAGCATCTACAGAGTTCCAAATAGACTTCATCAAGTCAATGAGGATGCATACAGCCCTCATGTTGTCTCCATTGGTCCTTTCCATAGACACAAGCCTCATCTAGTAGCTATGAGAGAGCATAAGTTGCGTTATGCGCTATACTTTTTTAAGCGAGCACAAGAAACAGCACAGAAACGAGCTCTAAATTTCAGCTTTGGATCACGAGTATCTTCTGAATTCATGAGAGAATGGGCAACTGCTGTCTATGATTCGGATGCATTGGTTTGTGCAAGTTACGTTGAAGACATGAGCAACATTAATCAGGAGGAACTAGCAGAAATAATGTTGGTCGATGGTTGCTTCATATTGGAACTTCTCATCAGGTTTTACCTATACATGGACAGGAAGTTAGAAGGCCATGAACCTGATCCAATTCTAGAAAGTGCTTGGATGATCGCAGATATACGTCATGATCTGGCATTGCTTGAAAACCAAATCCCCTTATGTATTATACTTGATTTGTATGATGCTATTAGTGGTCATCAGACACTTATCGACAATGATTTGCCTCCGCCATATTGTCTTGCTCTTCACTTCTTTCAACCAGTGAGCCTCAAGGGAAGCATAGTAACAGAGCGGAGACATGACTCCCAAGATTACAAGCACTTGCTGGATATCTTGCACAAGTTCTATTTCCTCCCAACCAAAACTACTGACTTGTCTATGAGGCTCAATGTGGATTTGATCCCTGAGGAGCAGCGTCTTAGGGCAATCCAAAAGAATAAAGTATGGGGATTCAATTATAGTGCTTCTGAACTTTTGGAGTCTGGAGTCGAGTTTGACATTGGCTCCAAGCAGGGCCAGTTGCTGGACATAACTTTCAGTGAGGGAAAAATCAGAATTCCACCACTGATTATTCAAGAAACAACGAGTTCATTGTTGATGAACCTGATTGCTTAATTATGAGCAATGCAGTCTCAATAGTACGCAAGCGGTTACATCATATGCCTGCCTCATGAAGGGTCTCATCGGTTCCTCACGAGATAGCAATCTGCTTCTAAGGAAGGGGATAACGAAATATCACCACTGGATTGGAGGTGAAGAGGAATATTTGGCTCAAATATTCAAAGGTATACTAGATGAAGTTGTTGTCAAGGAATTCCATTTTAGAACCTTGTGCGATGAGGTGAATGAATATTGTACCTCCTGGTTTCATCTGAGAAAACTCAAAGTATTTCTGAGGGTGCGGGTTCAAAGATATACAACGCTCCTCTTCAGCACTTATTTTGCTTCCCCGTGGAGTTTCATATCATTCATGGCCGCTCTTGCCATG
>NC_020496.1:33484617-33486192 GCF_000184155.1 Fragaria vesca subsp. vesca | reverse complement strand
ATACAGTTATACACACATACAGTACTCGTATATACACACATGCACACACAACCGTATCGAATAAATAGAATAGTTCTATTTATTCATGTGGTGGACTAGTTTGTGCGGGGGTAGAGGCCTGAAGAAGATGCTCCAAGAGGGGTGGAAGTGGTTGCGTGCTCCCATTGGGAGGAAGTCATTTCCAGCACATCAACAAAACTTGCAGTTCTGCTACTTGGAACATTGAACTCTCTATTATATACGAATCTTGCCATTCTAAGTGTTCTGTTCCAAACACTTTCATCACTTGCATTGCCTTGGTAAGCATCCTGGTGTTGTTGAAACTGCTTGAGCAAGATAGTTAAGGATAACAGAAAGCAAATGGTGGAAGTAGCAACATAGATTACATAAAGTCCTACAAAATTCTTGACCTTCAAACTTTCTGGTCCATCTGAAGTTGAATTGTTTGGACACCCACGATTTGGTGTCAACCAAGCATCTTCAAGTGACATCATTTTTCCCTCCTCCAATAACTCTAAAATGACCTTGGTGAAATCCCGGGCAATTGGAGAGTCTTTCTGAAATATCTGCAACGTACTAATTTTATTAGCTTCATTGATTATCAATATATATGTTTTTATTTGTCCTAGTTTAGACTTAGTATAGTCTCTCTTTTAGAAAGGCAGAAAACAAAGCAGAACAGAAAAGATTTAATTAGTTACTACTCACAAAGCCTAGCCCTCCAAATCTATAGGAGAGTGTGGTCGCAGTATATCCCTTGCAGTACTGGTTCATAAATACTTTCGCATATGGGAACTCAAGCAATGCAGCAGATATACTTCTGTTTTCGAACGCCTCTATGTAGTCGGATTCACTGTCTATTTTGATGAGGTTTTCTGGCTTGAATCCAAGTACAGTCACCAAGTAATTGACGACAAACGAATGCGTATTCAAGCCAACTTTAGAGTTGGTTCTCTTTAGCGTTTCAATGTCTGATACATTCGGTTTCAATCGTTGAATCGTCAGGATTGAAGAGAGATTAGCAGTGTAGCTTGTGACCAGGATCAATACAACAAACAGCCACACTAGAACAACTACTTTAGTTAATTTGTTATAGAGTCTCTCTCCTGCATAATGCAACCATATGTTAAACTACATTGTTCACATAATAAGGATTGCGGCTTGAAATCTTTGAATTATACATACTGTGAGAAAAGAACAAAGAGGTGAAGGCGAACCAAATTGCTCTGCCAATCTGATTCTTCAATGGACCGCTGAATTTTGGATTAACTGAGCGCTCCAGAAACCATATGATGAAGATAGTGTAGGCTAATATGCCACCACTTGCTGTCCACATTTTCCCGGAGAAAGGTTTTACTAACGTCCATTCCAAATCCTCAGCTTTCCCTGGAACTATTAGTACCAAAGGAGACTCGATATATGGCTGTGTGTATTCCACTACGCTGAATCGGTCTGCTGTTATAGTGATATCACCAATAACAGCATCAAGAGTCTTCCATTGATATTTTGATGAGCAAGAAAAACAACAATTTTATCAAAGAGTAATCAAATGACAAGAAATAATAATAAAAGATT
>NC_020496.1:33483994-33484332 GCF_000184155.1 Fragaria vesca subsp. vesca | reverse complement strand
CTTTAGATACTAATGTATAGATCATCTCTGTAAAATTTCAGCCAATTTGATTATCGGTAAGACACTCAAACTAGATTAAAACAATGGATGAACATAATTCTGTCGAACTTGAACAGTTCATGTTTATAACAGAAAAACGGAGTTTTGAGTGCCTTAATGATTACCAAATTGGCTGAAATTTTGTAGAGATGATTTATACATTAGTATCTAAATACTAGACGGTGGAGATGTGAAAATTCGATTGAAAAGTGAGTGTAAAGTGAAAATCCGCACCGTAAGAATAAATGCGGACGTCCGCAGCTGAGAAGCTCTATATATATATATATATATATATATAT
>NC_020496.1:33471686-33483276 GCF_000184155.1 Fragaria vesca subsp. vesca | reverse complement strand
TTTATATATATATATATAGTTCTTATTCAGAGCGAAGCTTCGTTTTGAAATTAACGTGTGAAGTTCCTTATTTAACTCTTTTGACATAATTGATGATGAGGAACGAGTCTCCTTCTACTTCAATTTGATGACAATTGCGTCTTTTAGCAGCGAGGAGCCCATCTCTTAGAGCAATACATTTAGATAGTGGAACTAAGAAGTTGTGAAGCTTCCATGCACCTGATACAATGGGGGAGCCAGAAGAATCTCTTATAATAAAACCAGCAACCGATCAGTTGGAAGATACTGAGCCATCAAAGTTCAACTTAAACCAGTTAGGAGCTGGAGGAATCCATCTAATAGAGTCCAAACTTCTTGGACAGCTGGAGCATGACTTCTTATTAATGAGGCGATAAGTAGAGCTGATAGTAGTAATTAAAATGTGTTGGTAGTGATTGAAATATGTAGCTGTCTTTTTCATGAGTATTTTAGTAATTAAAATCATATTCAATTACATTTCTATTCTAATTCTATATAGTAAGTAAACGGCTCAATGAAATAGAAAGCTCCACATATTATTTTATTTTGTCTCTCATTCTTTTTATCTCTTATTCCTGATGAATTTTATTCTAAATAAGTAAACATACCGAACGATGAAAACATGTCTTCAAATCGTTTTCAGTCTTTCACTACTTTTCCCCTTTGGTGCCATCACATGAGAAAGTCATAGAAACAAAACCCAACCCAAACTTGTGGCATGGAAAGTACAAACCCAATATGTAATCCCCCAAGTCCCAACTTAACATCTTCCGGGTCGGGTCATCTGGTTTCCCAACAACAGTCGGCATAGCGTAAGCGTAGCTTCAGGGCCGTGGGGCTTTCACCTCTGCTACTTCCTCCTTCTCGCTCTCTCTGAGCCTCTCCTCAATTCTCAGAAGAGAAACAAAAAAAAAAAAAATGAATAGCGCCATGAAAACGGCTCTCTTAAATTCAAAGCTGAACTACTCCGTTTATGTGAGGAGTGTCCTCTTTCACTCAACCACCGTTTTGGATCGTAAAAGACGCAACAACTACTGGGAATCACCCGTAAGCCTCTCTCTCTGTATTCATCTACGTTTATATATTTCCGGGTCACTTTCCATTTTGTTTAAGGCTAGTGATATCTGCTAAAGTTTAAGCCTTTTTGGCGATTTGGGTATGCCACAATTGTATGGTTTAAGATGAGAATCTAGAAATATTGGCATTGTGTTGGTTGCTGTTCTTGGTTTGGCTATGAAAATCATGTGGGAGTGGAAAAGTAATGATTTTGTATTGGGAATCTACTAGAGGGGAACGTGGGTTTCTTAGGTGCTTCTGGGTCGAAGATAAGTTTATTGACTTTCTGCATTTTATCTCGAATGGGTTTAAGTTTTATGGTAAAAGTTCAAGCTTTCTTAAACCAGTAAAGTTCAACCACATTTCTGCCTCATTAGGTTCTACATTCAGTAATGTATACCTCGCACTTTGAGTTAGTTGGAAATTAACTAAACAATGACGTTGAGTGAACACTCAAAGTTATCCATCAATGTTATTTTGATATCAAGAGTATGGATACATCTGTATTATGTGATGTAAATATGACTTTCTAGATACCTTGTATTCTTTTTTATTTTTCTATCCTCCCCCTATAGTGCTACATTGTGTGGAGTGTTAAGAGATTGTGGTGCTATGTTGAAGGGACTCTATAAGTTTCTTCAGTGTTGTCAAACTCAAATATGAAATCCTCGTTTTCAACGAGATAATTTAAATTATGTGTCTATTAGCTTTCTTATTTGATGGTAAACCTGTGGATTGCATTGACAAACTATCAGTCATCACTTTTAATTTTTACTTGGCAACTGTGATGTATTTTGTTCGTTCTAGAGACCAGCAGCACATATTAGTTACTATCCAGGGTAGTTTTTTTACTCAAAAGAACTTTGATAATTATAAATTGATAATCCTGGTCAGGTAGTAGATATAGTGTTATCCTTAATCAAGACATTTATCACATTACACTTGTGACAATCCTAATCCTTTTAGTTATCCTCATATAAAGTCGGGCATTTCAAACTAAAATCTTCTGTCATCCATCATCTTCTCTAGTAAAGTCAGTTTCCTCTCCTTCCATCTCCATCTTCTAATGTTTTTCATCATACTAATATCTTGCTAGAGTTCTTTTCAGGATTTTGTTTGCTAATATAATATGTATTTCTAAACATGTTTTGGAAATTTCTTATATTAGGTAGTGAATCCAGAGATATTAGGATTTTTGTAGATGGGTAACTGAAGTTACCATTGATCCTAACTGCTTGGTTTATAAGAGGTGACTGGCTCAATGAACATCCTGCAACCAACATAACATCACACACTATGACATTTCCCCTCACTCTTTAATCACATAATAGCTGGCAGCTCAACCAAGCTGGTCCTTCAAATCTCTAGCTTCTTGTATTGCGCTCTTTGTTAGAATGTTACTTTTCCTCAGTTACTACTTGGAAATTTTGTAGGCTGTTAGCAACAGTAGGTTTCATAAAAACATTGTGTTAATCTTTCATATATTTCTGATTATCAGGTCACTGTCATTATGCTTAAGTTGCGGATATTTCTTTTTCTTCTTTAGATATATGGGATGTCTGAAATTTTTATTAGGTTCATTTATGTTTGTTTTTTTCCTTTGGATTTGCAATACCTAAGATTCTCTTCTTTCTGATAGTGATTGAAAATTATGTTAAGTACTTATAACTGCTTATTTCCAGAGAAACGACAACTATTCAAAAAGGTCCAGAAGGATACATGGAAAGCAAACATTATTGCGCAATGTCAATGATTATGCAAACTTCCTATTTCAGGTTCCCCATCTTTGTTATTACCTTTTCTCATATTGTAATCAGTAGAGTATCTGTTGCTTTATTGCATTCATTGTTAAGCTTTTAGATTGGGGGCCTTGTCAAATCTTGTTCCAGACATGATTCAATTTTCAATTGTGCTAGATTATTCTTGAAGTTTCGGCTTTTTCTTCTTAGATTGTCTCTTCTTTAACATGTTTCTATATAGTTTGGCTTCTTTTCATCGCTTTTGCTTATCCTCATGGATTGCTCTTTTTTTTTTTTTTTTTAATATTGTCCTGGTCACTTCTTATTTATGCATTGATGATTAATTAGTGACTGTTTGCAAACTTCTCATCTTTCTGTTTTTTGATCGTCTTCTGTATATCTTTTAAATGCTGCAGAAATGGCAAAATCCCTATGATTTGAATGAGCCATCTTCTAGTAGAGGCACTTCATGGTTTAAAAAGCAATACTCAGCCAAGGGCCCCAAAAAGAAATGGGGAGGCAATCAAGGGGCCTCCAGCTGGGGCAGAAGTAAGTATTCATGCAGTAAAAGAATAGCTAAGACTTCTATGTCCACTCGGGTCTTCTCATGGTTTTATTTAGGAAACATCTTTCGCCAAATCTTATAAGAACATTGCATAGTGGGAAAATGTTTTCATGTGGGCTTAAGTGCGCTTTTGGTCGACGAAGACCACTGGATGTACTTTTGTTGGGGGTTTTCTTAGTGGACCATCTCTTATATGTTAGGGTTATAAATAGGTACTTATATTCTTCCATAATTGATGCATTTATGTCTTGATTACTTTGCATCATCCTTGAAGTTGCATATAATCTAACTGCATTTGGAACACTATGTCAGGAGGTTTCGACTTTTGTGAAGATTATGTAGATTTAGAGACCATTTTCCAGTCCAGGTTTGGTGGGAGTGGATTCGTTTACTGGTCATTCGTCAATGAAGACGATTCACAGCAGAGGAGCTCTTCATATTACTCTAATCACTCTGGAAAATCTTGGAGTTGGAGACATCGTAATGAAGAACGATATGAATCTGATTCTGACAATTCCGAGTCAGAGGAGAGGTTGGCCCTTGGATTGAGTGCTGCAGGCCCTCTGAAACTTGAAGATGTCAAAAATGCGTGAGTTTTTTTAGCAGAATCTCCTTGTTTTACCACTTGCTCACGCTTGTCCACTCACATATGTTGGTCTTTCCACACCATCTAATCCTTCACACTTTCACAATTTCAGATATCGAACCTGTGCACTGAAATGGCATCCTGATCGTCACCAGGGCTCTTCCAAGGTATCAGCATGCTCTGACCATTCATTACGGTTATATATTGAATTGCCTTGTTATTTTAGAACTTACAAGTTGTCCTAATTTACCAGTTGTAAGCGGAAATTTTGGGGTATTGTTTGCACCTGACTCAAGTAGTTTGGAATTTACTTGTGGTACTGCAGGCTGCTGCAGAGGAAAAGTTCAAGCATTGCAGCACAGCTTATCAATCTTTATGTGATAAATTGGCTATGAACTGAGGATTCTCCAACTCTGCTAGTTTTGTTAAACTGCATATGCTCTTAGTCAGGTAGATATAACTTATCATCACATTTTAATGATGCTGTGGTAGTTCTTTTAGGCTTAAACCCCAGATGCCCGGATGACCTGAGGAGGTTGGTAGATTTACCTTTAGGGTCCCCCATAGGGAGAGTAACTGAAATTCATAGTGGAATTTTTTAATGAAAGAGCCAGAAAAGAGGGATGTTTGTATGGTGAAAGGGCAGCGGGTGCAATAATCCTCCTATGGTGGCGCCGTGGCGGTACCAGGCGACCTTTCATTGCTGGAAGTAAGAAGGCATACTATTTTATTTTCTTGTTGTAACTATTATTGTACTTTTTCTTATTTTTGACAGGGTAATAAAGATTTGTTTTTGAGAAATTAACAAGATAATATATTTACCAAATAAAGAGAGGTAGCAGTATGGAATTGGTGACGTTCAAAGTTTTTTTTATTGGTTAACAAAAAAGGTTGTTTTCCTATTCGTTCCAAGAGTTGTAAATTTATTACGTGTATAATATGGATTACATATTTTCTTACTTTATAGTATTACATTTAACTCCAATATATCTAGGATATTGCTATTAGCACACCCTTTTTTGCTATTAACACATCCTATTTATTTTCTTATTCATACATTTTTATTTTATTTACAAACTTATCACTTAAATTTGATTTACGATGTTGCGAATATTTTGCCTTAAGGGTACGAAACTAAAGGGGGTTGAGAACAACAAACGAAAAGTTGAACTGGACTCGATCATCCAGGATTATATTGAAGAAAGTGATAAACTAGGATTATCAGGTATCTTGTCAGTTGAGCATGTGGAAATATTAGCTTGTAAACAAGCTATAGAGTTTGTGCTAGCCAACAATTTCACTCCTGCAGTGATAGAAACTGATGCGCAATTGGTTTCTCTCCAACTCATTAATAAGCAAGTTGGTAATTTTTCTGTGCTGGGAAGGTTGTACGAAGATGTAGGTCTCCTGCTGCAGGGTGATAGACCTATACAGATGGCACATGCAAAACACAGTACTAACACAGCAGCCCATCTAATGGCTGCTCACTCTAGACATCTCTCACAAATGACCTTTTATTTTACTGCACCTCTCTTCCTTCTAACTGCTCTTGCAGCTGATACTTTTTGAAGGAGGTGGTTTCGTATTTTCAGGGCTTAGGGTTACTGAGTCCTTGTTTACTTGGTCTTTAGTCAATAAATCCTAGACTATAGGAGTCTGTTTAATAGGGTTGTTTCGTTCAAGTTGGTTAGTTGTGCTGCTATACAATAGCAGATATGTAGGAGTTCAGTTTCAGATGTAAGGCTATTTAAAGCCAAGATTGTTGAATAAGATGATTAAGTCATCCAAATCCAAATTGTTTCATTTGAGTTCGTAGCACTGTTCTCACTTTAACAATCTGGTATCAGAGCCCCCACTGGGCCTGAGAAAAAGAAGCAGCAGCGTTCTTGAGTGATACACAGAAAGATGAGTGAAGAGAAGATGAAAGTTCCGCTCTTCGATGGTCACTACTATGATTATTGGAGTGAGCTGATGGAGAATCTGTTGAAATCAAAAGGGCTATGGAGTTTGGTGGAGAATGGCTTTGACGAGCCAACTGCTGGAGCACTGCTCACTGAGGCACAGAGGGAGCAGCTCGAAGATGCAAGAGCCAAAGATCATAAAGTTAAGAGGTATCTCTTTCAAGCAATTGATCGAGTGACCTTTGAGCAGATACTTGATAGACGCACAGCTAAGATTGTGTGGGAGTCCATGAAGATCAAGTTTGTAGGGAATTATCGTGTCAAAAAATCAATCCTTCAAAAATTAAGGAGGGATTTTGAAGTACTGGAGATGAAGAATAGTGAGAGCATCTCGGAGTATTTTGTTCGAGTTATGGCAATAACGAATAAGATGAGAAGCAATGGAGAGGAGATGCCGGAGTCAAAGGTGGTGGAAAAGGTTCTCAGAACTCTCACAGAAAGATTCACATACGTTGTGATATCCATAGAAGAATCCAAGAACACTGAGTCCATCTCAATTGATGAACTACAAAGCTCACTTGTAATTCATGAGCAGAAGTTTCAGAGGCATGACAAAGGAGAAAATCAAGTTTTGAAAATGAGTCATGAGGACAGATTTGGAGTAAGAGGCCGTGGAAGAGCAAGCATGAGAGGTAGAGGACAAGGCCGAGGCAGACAGATGTTCAACAAAGCTGCTGTGGAATGCTTCAAATTAAATGTCATAATCTCGGTCATTTTCAGTATGAATGTCCAAAGTGGAACAAGGAAGCTAACTATGCTGAACTGGATGAAACTGAAGAGCTACTGTTGATGTCTTTGGTGGAAGAATGTGAAGCAGAAAGGGGTGATGTCTGGTTCTTGGATTCAGGATGTTCTAATCACATGTGTGGAGACAAGAGTATGTTTTCTAGCTTAAATGATAAGTTCAATCATTCAGTTAAGCTTGGAAACAATACCAGAATGCAAGTAGCCGGAAAGGGGAGTGTCAGACTGACTATGAAGGGAGTTGCTTTTGTGATAAGTGATGTGTACTATGTACCCGAACTCAAGAATAATCTTTTGAGCATAGGGAAACTTCAAGAAAAGGGTTTGGCCATTCTGATTCAAGGTGGAGTGTAAAATCTTTCATCCAGAAAGAGGTTTACTAGTTCAAAGTGTGATGAGTGCTAACATGATGTTTGTATTGATAACACAAGTTCAGTCCTCCTTGAGTATGCAACCTGTCAGCTGCTTGCATACGAGTTCCATGAACTTGTCACAGCTTTGGCATGAACGATATGGTCATCTAAGCTATAAAGGTTTGAAGACACTGCAAGATAAGAAGATAGTACGTGACTTACCTCAGTTTGAAGCATCAAACATCACCTGCACAGATTGCTTAGTTGGCAAGCAACACAGGAATCCAATTCCTAAGCAGAGTTCGTGGAGAGCAAGAGAAGTCTTGGAGCTTATTCACTCAGACATATGTGGTCCGATCACGCCTGCTTCTAACAGTGGGAAAAGGTATACTTTGTGCTTTATAGATGATTTCAGTCGTAAAGCATGGGTGTATCTACTTGTTGAGAAGTCAGAAGCCCTAAGTTGTTTCAAGTTGTTCAAGAGTCTTGTCGAGAAAGAAACAGGGAAGCTGATTAAGTGCTTGAGAACAGATAGAGGAGGAGAATTCAACTCTAATGCTTTCAAAGATTTTTGAAAAGAGCATGGAATCCAGAGACAACTTACAACTGCCTACACGCCACAGCAAAACGGTGTCGCTGAGCGCAAGAATCGGACAGTCATGAATATGGTGAGATCCATGTTGTCAGCAAAGAAAGTTCCTAAAAGTTTCTGGCCTGAGGCTGTGAAGTGGACGTTTTATGTTCTGAACAGATGACCTACCTTAGCTGTCAAGGATGTAACACCAAGGGAGGCATGGAATGGAGTCAATCCTTCTGTGGAACACTTTCGAGTTTGGGGCTGCATAGGTCATGTTCACATACCAGAAGCTAAGCGAGGTAAACTTGATGACAAAAGCTTTCCTTGTGTTCTTATAGGGGTGAGTGAGGAGTCTAAAGCTTACAAATTATTTGATCCGAAGAACAAAAAAGTGGTAGTGAGTAGAGATGTGGTGTTTGAGGAAGAAAAAAGTTGGGATTGGGGAGAGAATTATGATATTGGGGAAGAATTGGTTTGGAGTGATGATGAAAACAGTGAAGAGGGAGATGATGAGAGTGAGAATGGGAATGGTGATGAAACATAGGGAAACACAAGAGTGAGAGTAGAAGGGGATTTGAGAGAAAACAGTAGTGATGCACAAGAGAGAGAAGAAGGGTTGTTGAGAGGAAACATAGGCAATGGAACTAATGTTGCAGAAGCAAGGGATGGACGAGTACGAAGGCCGCAGCCTTATCTTAATGACTACGTTACCAGAGTGGAGCTTTCAGAACTAACTGAAGAGGAGGCAAACATGATGGAGCTCAATATGGTGGAACTAGACAATTGTGATCCTTCAACCTTTGAAGAGGCAGAGAAGAGTGAGGAATGGAAACAAGCCATGGATGATGAAATAAGAGCAATTGAAAGGAACCTGACTTGGAAGCTTACTGAGTTACCAAAGGGAGCTAAATGCATTGGTATCAAATGGATTTATAAAACAAAGCTGAATGAACGTGGAAAAGTAGACAAGCTTAAAGCTCGTTTGGTGGCAAAAGGTTACTCCCAGGAGCATGGGATAGATTTTACAGAAGTGTTTGCTCCAGTGGCTCGGATGGATACTGTGAGAATGGTCATTGCTAAAGCTGCTCAAAATGGCTGGAAGATATTTCAGCTTGATGTTAAATCGGCCTTCTTACATGGAGCATTGCAGGAAGATGTTTATGTTGAACAACAAGGGCTATGTGATCAAAGGCAGTGAACACAAGGTGTACAAGCTTCATAAGGCTTTATATGGACAAAAACAAGCACCTAGAGCTTGGTTTAGTCGTATTGAGTCTTACTTTGTCAATGAAGGTTTTCAGAGAAGTCAGAATGAGCAGACTTTGTTTATCAAGAGAGGCAGTGGAGGTAAAGTTCTCATTATCAGTGTTTATGTCGATGATCTTATATATACTGGTAATGATTCTTTAATGATGGAAGATTTTAAGAGCTCAAGGCAAAAGGAGTTTGATATGACTGATCTAGGAAAGATGAGATTCTTTCTTGGCATAAAAGTAATGCAGAAGCAAGATGGAATTCATATTTGTCAGTACAAGTATGCAGTGGAGGTTTTACGACGCTTTGGGATGGAAGAATATAATCCAGTTCATAATCTGATTGTTCCAGGTAGTAAATTGAGCAGTGATGAAGAAGGCGAAAGGATGGATGAGACACTCTACAAGCAAATGGTCAGAAGCTTGATGTATCTTACTTCTACTAGACCAGATTTGCAGTTGGTGGTTAGCTTGTTAAGTCGTTTCATGTCCAGACCTACACAAATGCACTTCAAGGCAGCCAAGAGAGTTTTGAGGTATTTGAAAGGAACACTGGACTACGGCATATGGTACAGTCGAAGTGAAAATGAAGGACATAAGGTTTTTGGGGAAGATGCAAGTGATGGGGCTGCAGGATTGAGAGTTTATACTGACAGTGATTATGCAGGGGATGTTGATAGAAGAAAGAGCACTTCTGGTTATTTGTTTCTGCTGAGCAGTGGAGCAGTAGCTTGGTCATCAAAGAAACAAGCCATTGTTACTTTATCAACAACAGAGGCCGAATACATTGCAGCTGCATCATGTGCATGTCAGGCTATTTGGATGAGAAGAGTCCTAGAGGAGCTAGGATACAAGTTGGATGGAGGCACAACACTTCTGTGTGACAATGCTTCAGCAATCAAGTTGTCAAGAAATCCTGTGTTTCATGGAAGATGCAAGCATATTGATGTGCGTTTCCATTTTTTGAGAGACTTGGTTAAAGATGGAGTGATCGTATTGGAACATTGTGGAACAGGAGAACAAATTGCTGATATTCTTACAAAGCCTTTAAAGCTGGATCGTTTTCGAAAGCTTCGAGCTGAACCTCGGTGTTTGTGCAGCATCAAGTAAACTAACTGTTAACTCAGGTTAGTTTAAGGGAGGGAATGAAGGAGGTGGTTTCATATTTTCAGGGCTTAGGGTTTACTGAGTCCTTGTTTACTTGGTCTTTAGTCAATAAATCCTAGACTTTAGGAGTCTGTTTAATAGGGTTGTTTCGTTCAAGTTGGTTAGTTGTGCTGCTATACAATAGCAGATATGTAGGAGTTCAGTTTCAGATGTAAGGCTATTTAAAGCCAAGATTGTTGAATAAGATGATTAAGTCATCCAAATCCAAATTGTTTCATTTGAGTTCGTAGCACTGTTCTCACTTTAACACTTTTCATATGTAATTGATACTTCTTTTTTCAATAAAGTCTGACAGTTCAAATAAAAAAAAAGTGATAAACTAGTATATCTCTTCGCAGATGGAAACTCTACTCAGTGGATTTCAGGCAGAGATGGGTTCAATAAGTTCCGACATCAAAATTCTCCAGGAGAAATCTATGGATATGGGCTTAAAGTTGAAGAATCGCAAGGTGGCTGAGTCAAATTTGGCAAAATTTGTCGAAGACATTATAATCCCTCCAAGGGTGGTAAACATAATTGGTGATGGCGAGGTGAACGATGAATATATGAGAACTCTAGAGTCTTGAAAGTCTTGGCAAGAAGCTGAAGTTTGTTGAAGCGGATCTTATGGTTAAATCTACAAAAGCTCTCAAAGATGTTCAGCCCGAGCTCGAAAAACATAGACAGAAAGCAGTTTCCAAGGTGTTTGACTTCATTGTTCAGAAGCTTTATGCATTGAGAAAACCTAAAACAAATATCCAGATTCTTCAACAGAATGTTCTCCTAAAGTACAAGTATGTTATTTCATTCCTCAAGGAACATGGAAAGGAGGTATACATTGAAGTTCGTGGAGCATACATCGACACAATGAACAAGGTGCTAAGTGCAAATTTCCATGCTTATATTCAGGCATTTGAGAAACTACAGTTGGATTTTGCCACGACTTAATTGGCGTGGATACGAGAAATATACAAGTCTATTTTCAAGAGCAAGGGAACCACTGAAGAACCGGTCGGCCGTTTTTGCTCTTGGAGAATCAACCATTCACCTGTGTAGAGATTGTGCCTATGTTAGAAGTAAGAAGTGTTATACAGTTTAATCATGTTTTAGATCAAACATGCTTTAGTTGGAATAATGTTCATGCTACTGTTTTGGAGTGGCTAAATCATTGTTCCCTTGAGTTGACTTTGGAAATGTGGGTACTAGCTGATCCAATCCTATAATCTTCTGGAAGTAAAGATTTCTCTGAGTATCAGAATGCGTCAGCATTGCCTTCTTGCTCTATGCTTGGAGGGGAAACCACTAGTTAGATCATAGATTAACTGAAGGCATCTGGGGACCTTTGAAAATGGCAAATTTTATTTTTCAGACAGTTGATTGAACAGTCAGTTTTCTTGTAGTGAAGAAAATGAAGTTGGTCTCTTTTGGCTGGAAACTGTTCATTGGTATGGAACATTTGGTCTTTTTTTTATGTTCGAACAATTCAAGATGAAAATATCTCTCAATTACAACCCCTTATTTTAACGGGAAAGACCCTTTGATTTCATATGAAAGAAAGTAACAAAATGGGTGTGTGTTTTTTTTTNTTTTTT
>NC_020496.1:33455182-33471666 GCF_000184155.1 Fragaria vesca subsp. vesca | reverse complement strand
GCTGCACCCGGACATTTGAATGGGTTGTCTACATACCCTTTAGGAGGGATCAAGGCCACTCGTAGTTCAAGAATCCCCACCGGTACGTTTTTTTTTTTTTTTTTTTTTTTTTGTTGTGGTATTTTCTAGTGTGATGTAGGCATGTAGCCAATGTGATTAATTTGGTTTTCTCTCTTTGTATCTTCTTGTTTGAAGTGGCCAAGGTGATTACTTTTTTTCTTGCTTCTTTGTCAATGGCAAAGATTAATTATGTTTGTTTTAGATAGCAATTCCAAGACCTGGAATAATGAATCCTTCTTTCTTAGAAGCAAGTGATGATAGTCCTTTATTCAATGTAAAAGGAAAATTGCAGGACATGGGAGCAGCAAAAGCAGAATTTGGAACACCAACACTTTGATTCTCATTCATATTAGGTTCATCTCCAGGTCTACTTTTACACCAAAACTTAGTAGTGCGATCATTGCTGCCACTGCAAAGCATATGACCCATAGGATGCCACTGCAGATCCCACACACTGTTATTATAGTCGTTGCTAGTGTGTGCATTAGGAACTTCAACCTGGGGAGTTTGATCCCCAACAAGCCAATGAAAGATGGATCCATCACCACCCCCACTGACAAAATAGCATTCATCTAAAGGATGCCACGCTAGAGCAGTGACTTGGTTGCCATGGCCGCGGAATGATTCGAGCTCCTTCATAGACCTTATGTCATAAAAGCTTGATGAGCCGATCTTTGGAAGCTGTGAGGAGCCAGTTACCGTTTTGGTTCCACTTGACAGAGTTCACCCAACTGTTGTGATCATAAAAAGAGCAAAGCTCTCTTGCTGTCCTAGCATCCCACAGCTTGACAACACTGTCCTTCCCACCAGAGGCTACCAGAGACTTTGTAGGGTGCCAGTCGACACTGGTGACATTCCAACCATGGCCAGTCAATCTGTTCTCTTCTTGGCACGTTTCATGATCCCAGACCTTAACAAGTGTATCATCCGAACAGGAGCAGAACTTCAAATTTAGTCCTGCAGAAGCTCAAGTCGCGAACGGCTTCCTGCTGAGCAGATTCTTTGACAAGCACATTGGTCATGTTGCTCTTCCAGTACTTGATGCATCCCCCATCATCACCAAAGATCCAGTCTTCATGTTCAAAACTCCACACCATGGACCTGATGGAATGATCATGAGCCTCCTCAAGGGTCAATTCATGGCGAAACGAGAGGCCATCCCAAAGAGTGAACTCGCCGTTTTGGGAGCCGGTGATGAGCCTGCCGGAAGGTGTCCAGAGAACCCGATTGATCGCAGAGCCGGTAAATTTGAAGTCGTTGGGCCCACAGAAAAATGGCAAAATAGACAAGTTGTTTTCAATCCCACCAAAATCACTAAGGTTAGGGGGTTGTGATGGGAACAAGGATGTGCATCGATATGGGAGGAAAATAGTCAGAAAGGTTATTTTCGGAATTTGTCTTTCTTCTTGATGCCACGTCGTCACTTGACGGATGAATTGGATGGAAAACGGAGACTTGGACATGGCTGATGAAAATTAAGAGTTAAGGGGTGTTTTTGATGAAATTGAAAGAAAAATGATTAACATGATGATTGACCTAAAGTTGATGAGAGTACACTGAAATTAGTTCAAAGAAGAAGAAGTGTACTGTAAGTAATAAACAGCTGAATGGAAACGAAATATTCTCATACCAATTCATTCCATCTTTTATTCTAATTGATTCCGATTCATAATATTTCTCATTCTAAGTTAATAAACGTGTCATAAATATGTATGACTAAATATATGAACGAATAGCAAGAAAGGAAGGACTTGTTTGGGATGGGATATCTTCCAAAGGCTCTAATTAAGAAGAAAGGTTGTACTCCCTTTCTACCTAACCTCAAATTTGAGAACGTACCTAATACCTCATATTTGAGAACTTACAATTAGATCCATCTTATTGTAGATGTCAAGTTATGGGATCCTTAGATTCGGCAGAAATGCCTGATAACCTCTTGGATTCAATTTTACATCGATCACCGGCATTATCATACTTTGTGCGGTTTAGTGATGTTTGTAGGTCGTGGAATTTTGTAGCCAAGGATAGTCTACAAGCTCTCAGTTCCAATGCTCTTAACTTATTTGGGTCAAGAGGAAAGATAGAATTTATGAGACATGATGAATTGATTTGCAATTGAAAATGCCAAACACACTTTTTTGCAGGTTTTCTAAAAGAATTTCATTGCAGCCTTTATAAATTATGTCGAGTTATAAGGAGGAGACCTAAGAGGAAATTCATATGTTGCCCTTCCTCCACTCCCCCCTCTAGTATGATGAACAAAATAAGACTAATTATCATGAATGTTTTGTTTACAAGGCTATCATTTCTGCCGATCCAGTCTCAAATGCAAAAATTGGATCGTTATGGTCATATATGTAGATCGTTGTCGGTTGGATTTTATTAGACTTTTTTTTTTTTTGAGAGAATGGAATAACTTCATTGATAAATAACTTCATTAATCAATGATCATTACATTCGGAAGAAATAAGCTCCTCAACAGGCTGAGGAGAGACAGATGAAATACATATACTAGTTCTACTCTGTATCGCTATCTGCGCTAAGGCATGTGCAACTCTATTAGAATTTCTTCTGACAAAGCTAAGTCTTGCAGAAGAGGCAAGTAATAAACTATCCCTGAGATCATTCAGTAGGAATCCTAACTCTTGAGCCATCCATAGACCCCGTGTTGACAGCATCCACCAAAACCTGACAATTTGTTTCCACCAAAAGAGGAACAAAACCATGTTCTCTGGCCAACCGGACACCTTCCAAGAGAGCCAGAAGTTTTCCATGGCTTGGAGAGTTTGACTGATATAGGAAGATGGAGAAAACACCAAGACAACTCCCTGTATCATCTATGAAAACTCCACCTAGACTAGTAGTGTTATCTAGATGATGAAAAGAGGCATCTACATTTAGTTTTACATAACTTGTAGTGGGACGTTGGCAATGTGCTACTGAAAGTTGTCTTGGCAGCCTTGTCGACAAATGGGTAGCCTTAAAGTCTTCCCACCATCCCAAAGTAATAGGAACCACTTCATAAGCTTGTTTTACCTCATTCTCCCAAACTTTTGCCTTTCGATTACACTGAATAGCCCACATACTCATCATCAAAGTATTAAAAGAGTTTTGGTGTATAGAAGAGAAAGCCACTAACAAATCATGAACAAGTGAGGCTTGCTGCATTTGCGGGATCGCTGCATTTGCGGGATCACTGCCAATTGTAGAAAAGAGGTTGCATGTTCATAATCACGAAGTGTATGAAAAGGTGATTCTACTTCTTCCTCACAAAATGGACATCGGGTATCGATGTCAATACCGCGTTCACTAATTCGACTTCGTGTAGGTAGAATATTAGAAGCAGCTTTCCACACACATATATTAAATTCCTCTAGGACTTAGGTGGTCCATAACTTATTCCATAGAGTGGAACTAGGGTAGAAACCATTGAATGCTCATCCAATACTCGACGCCTAGCTAAATGATAGGTTGTACGGACTGTGAACCTTCCTTTCTTTTCCTCCCCCCAAATCCATCTATCTTGGTACCCTCGATTACTAATAAGTGGAGCAAAAATCTTTTCTACAATCTAAACTGGGAATAACTCAGTAAGTAGTGGGATGTTCCACATACCTGGATTGCAAAAAAGGTCTGCCACTATGGTAGCTTCGTCAGACAAATAATGCTTCAGATCAACAACTTTTAACCATGGGTCAAACCAAACACTTGTTCATTGTCCATCTCCAATCTGTCTCCTGACTCCATATCGCAGAGCGTCTCTTCCCTCTAGGATACTTCTCCATGCATATGACGGAGAGTTACCCAACTCAGCATTCCAAAAATTAGAATGTGGAAAGTAAATAGCTTCAGTAATCTGCTCGGAAGGGAATCTAGGTTTTGTATCAAATGCCAACCATGTTTGGCTAACATTGCAAGATTAAAAGTAAATAGGTGTCTGAAACTCATACCTCCTTCTGCTTTCGGTCTACAAAGCTTATCCCATGCTCTCCAATGCATACCTTTTTTCTCATCTGTTCCTCCCCACCGAAATTGGGCACACAATTGGTGTAGTTCCTGAATCAAATGTTGACGTAGTAGGTAGTTATTCATGGTATACAACGGCACAGCCTGCGCCACTACCTTTATAAGAATTTTCCTACCTGCAGCACTCAATAGTTTTGACCTTCTGTCGTCAGAATCTTAGACAAGTTATCTTTAATATAAGCAAAAGTGTCATTTTTTGACCGACCCACTAAGAGAAGAATGCCCAAGTACTTGTCATGCTTGTCAACCTGCTGCTTACCCAAACAATCTGCTAATGTTTGCCGAATCGGAGATGCAACACTTTCGCTAAACACAATACTACTCTTTTGGAGATTCACCCATTTACCAGGCGCTCTCTCATAAGTAGATAAAATATCCCGAATCACAATACAGTCCCGCGAAGCATTAACATACAACATACTATCATCCGCAAACTGATCATGGGAGCCCCATCACAGACTTGCAAACCACGCTAATTACCCTGAGCAACAGACTGAGAAATCAAAGCCGATATTCCTTCAGCACATAACATAAACAAATAAGGTAAGATGGGATCACCATGTCTCAATCCTCAATGGGGAGTGACAAATCCCCTAGGCACTCCATTAATAAAAAAAGAGTACCTAACAATAGAGAGACGATGCATAATCAAGTCCACCCAAGTAGGAGCAAATCCCATCCTCAACATGATTTTCTTCAAAAAATCCCATTCCAACCGATCATATTGAAGATACAAGATGGACTTATATTGATGCATGAATTATCAAAATGTTAATGCTAAAGATACACCATACACCCTGGCCTTGATTTTCTAAACCGAGTTTTTTCTTGTGACATAAGTCACATAACTACTAGTCAATTCAATTTAACATATGCCGATCGTTGCAGAAAGTTTTGATGAAGAACTTGTGGGCTTATTGAAGAGAAATATGCTGCAGTCAAGTGATGGTAAAGGACTGTTGATCATTCTTAGATATGCAAGTTCGTCATGGACGACATCGGCCACGTGATACAATAAGATTCAAAATTTTCAAGTTGGATGCCTTATCATCGTAAGTGGGCAGAGATAGACACTTACAGTGATGTTACTCTTTTTTTGGGAGACTCTACCATGTCTATGATGGCTTCAGATTTTCCTGGGTTTGAGCCTAATTGCATAGACTTCAGCTATACACGATTGACGTCTTCAACTAGATTACCAAAAAAATAAAATAAATCTATACACGATCAAAATTTATCGACTTTTAATCGTTATCGTTGACATCGTGACTTCGGTGTATACAACTAGATGATAAAACAATTTTTTCCTTCGGAGATGCAGCAACCCGAATCATGGTAAGCACTCGAACACTAGTTTGGACTATGGCAAACCAAACGCTCATCTACTTTCTAAGTTTGTGACTTAAAAACTTTTTATTTACTTTAGGGTTTCAGATTTTAAATAAGAAGCAAATTAAAGTATTTCGATTTTTTTTTTAATTTGTTATTCAGTTAAACAGAAGATCCATGTCACCTATATATCAAACCAATGGTGTTGGGTGTGGCTAGAGCAACATCATTTGGTATTCATCTTTAGTGAAAAAATTTGGTATGTATCATTACTCATTCATCTATATCAAGATTAAATGATACAAGTAAAAACTTTATGAGCTCATAGACTAATCTGCCCCGGGACATATTATGGAAAAACACTTCGTCTCCTAAGACCACCAAGGATAAGTCGGATAAAACTCGCGCAAATTGACCGAGTAAACGCGGGACACTACTCCGTAGGGACAAAACAAAAGCGATAGCATCTAAACAAAAACCGATGATGGAACACACACTCTGTTTCTGAATTCGTTTCTTTCTCTGTGTACCAATTTGTCTTCGGTTTCTGTTCCTCAATATCTTGGTCTCAAAATCCCTGATAGTAAATCATATAATGCTCAAAACCATACAGATCTTGGGCTGTTCATCTGGGTTGGTTAAGCCCCAAACTACTAGAACCACTTGTTGTAGGCTCTCCTTCATTTCTTCCCTCTCCACCAAACCATTTTCGTATTCTTTTTCTTCTTTGAGAGCAACCCATTTGTTATTTCCGGAACACTCAGCTCGCCGGACCCGTTTCCGAGCTTTCAGTATGTCCTCGGCTCATTCCGGGTCAACCCCATCTGCCCCTTCTTCTTCTTCACCAACTGTGGTTCAGTCAGTTGTAAGTGGCTTTGTTGTTTATTCAATTCAGGGTAATTGAATGTTTGATAGAGAATCTTGATTGGCTATAGTGAATTGGGTTTGTGCTATCTATTGAGGTTGAACAAGTTTTGTTTTGTTTTGTTTGTAAATAGGGGAACTTTTGGTTGAGACATCTTCATTGCAAAGTTGAGTTGGGATGCATCTTTTATTAAAGATTGTCCCTTTTGATATCATGCGTTTCAAGTTCTAGTAGTGAAAGTTTTGCTGCTTTTCTTTATCAAGTCTTCATCTACATGCTTTCCATTAAGATCAGCTGTTTTGGCTATTATACGCCACCAAACAACTTTATATAGAAGCGTAGCAGACACTCGCATCAATTGCTGTACTTACTTTAGTCTAGGAACACAATTTACCTTGCATATTAAGCTTTTGAATTTTGTTTATTGTATCATGTGTAGATGTCCTTTACAAATTTAGTTTCTGTTACTGTGAAGGGGAATGCTCGTAAGATAAATTTCTGCCAGTGGTGCGGTGGTGCAACAAAGCATGAGATACCTGATGGAGAGGAGAAAGTCAGAGCTATTTGCACAGTTTGTGATAGGATTGCCTATGAGAACCCAAAAATGGTATGCTGTTCAAGCGTTTACTTTGCAATGGAAATTTCATTGAGTTATGCATATGTGTTAATCCAGGAATAAGTAATTTTTTGTTTTTTGTTTTGTTTATCTTGGGTGGGTGTACAGTTGTGCAGTCTGTTTATTAGGATTTACACTAGTGCGAGTCAATAGGAGTTGAACAATCTCAGATATGATATTCTAAGACTATTGTTTTGCTTTTGTCTCGATTTTCCTACGTAGGATATCGTGTAGTAGTCTTGTGGAAAATGAAGGTTAACTATGTTATTCCTTCACTTCTTTAACTGATGAACTTAACAATTTTATACTTCAAGAGCTACCTTGGTTTTCAACTCAGCATTGCTTCTTAGGATCTTATGCTGTAAATCTGTAATAGATATTGAATGCATGTGTGGTCATCACTTACATATTATTGTTACAAGTCTAGTTATAGTATTATTAATCGGTCTGGTGTGCTTCGTTTTACTTTTATAAATGTGAAAAAATGTGGAACCTAGAAGAAACAAATTATAATATAACGGACAGAAATGGTTTTAGAATGTTGCATGCATAGTGATGTTCAAAACCTTATCTCAATCTTTGTTTTGGTCCCTAAGAGTTGTGCTGTGTACATTTTGAATAGTTTGTTTTCTTTCAAATGTGACATCATATTTTGATATTGTCTGCTGAACTGATGTTTATAGGTCGTGGGATGTCTGATTGAGCATGATAACATGGTTCTACTTTGCAAGAGGAACATTCAACCGTCGTATGGCCTCTGGTATGTTTGTTAACAAATAAAGCTTTTAATTTTGAAGGGCCAACTGATTTGGGCCTTTTTGGAAAAGAACTTATGTCTAAGCAACCTGGGGTACTAGCAACTTTTTGTTATAACGAATGTAGCATCTTGTACTTGAGGTTCATCATCATGGTAATAGTTGGTTTTTGTCATTTAGGACTCTTCCAGCAGGTTACCTAGAAATTGGGGAATCAGCTGCCGAAGGAGCAATCAGGGAGACCTGGGAAGAAGCATGTGCAGAAGTTGAAGTTGTATCCCCTTTTGCTCAATTGGACATACCTCTTATCGGCCAGGTCGGCGGGGAGCTTCTATTTATTTATATAGAATTCCGTTATTCACTTTCAAGATTTTGTATAGTTGGTAAAGATGCTTTTGTGTTTCTTTGAGCAGACCTACGTAATTTTCTTAGCAAGGCTGAAAAAACCCCAGTTTTCACCAGGTCCAGAATCATCAGAATGCCGACTGTTTGCACTTGATGATATACCATTTGATTCTCTGTCATTCTCATCAATGGTAGTTACTTTAAAATTGGTAAGGTCTTTCTTCGTCCTTCAACATCTATTCAATTACTAGATATTATCTTCTCTCACATTTTCTTATCTCTTATGGGTTTATGACTGCAGTACATTGAAGATGTGAAGGCAGGGAAGCTTAAGTTCCACTATGGAACCATTAATAAAAGGTATTTTCAGTTAATTGGTTTTCCAGGTATAACATGACTGCAGCATTTGCGGCTTATGTGTTCTACAAAGATAAAAATGATTCATTGGCAATGTAAAGGACAAATATAGTCCAACAACATCTAGATTGAATTAGGCATTAGTGAGTAGTTCAAATTTGGTTGATTTAAATCTTCCAATGCTGAGTAGAGAGTGCTGTTGTATTCTTCAATCATGATTTTTATTTTCAGGCCTGGCACAAGTCCTTCTGACATTAACGCATATACTTTGGATTATCATATGCAGTCCTGACAAGATGGTAAGTTTTTTATTTTAATTTTTTTATTTATGTTTTTGTATTCCCTTCCCCACCCTACAAGTATGTCAGTGTAATGCCATTTGATTGATTCCTGGAAGTAAGGAAGTAATGGGTTAGTGTGCTCCTTTAAATCAAACTTGTGGTTATGGATGGGGCCGTGTATTTGTTCTGGTCTCACATAATCTCTTTCACATAAATTTCCTTATGTTTTATAAAGCCTAACATCTCAATTTCATCTCTTGTACTTCTCAATGATAAACCCGCATTATTTATTTTCATAATGTCACTATTTGAAGGTTTCCAAACCCAGCTGGTCTGATAAATGGAGTTGAAACTGTAAGCACATTGGTGGAGTCAGGGGTGTAATCTATGTTGAGAAATGGTATTCCGTATCTCCAACTCCAGAATCTGTTGTATAGGCATTTAATATTTGTTCTCCTATTCCTAATTCTGCATAGTGCCAACTGAATCAGCGACAGTTGATGTGCATACTTTGAGCAGCTGAAGAGGATGGTTCTACTTGTTCTCCAGCATCTCCAACTCCAGAATCTGTTGTATAGGCATTTAATATTTGTTCTCCTATTCCGAATTCTGCATAGTGCCAACTGAATCAGCAACAGTTGATGTGCATACTTTGAGCAGCTGAAGAGGATGGTTCTACTTGTTCTCCAGCTGAAGAGGATGGTTCTACTTGTTCTCCAGCTGCGTGTCAAATTTCTCATTTCTGACTCCTCATGTAGAGAACCAAATTGTAATAACATGAACTATTCAAAAATGAGTGAAATTTTTTGTCCATCAGCTTTTACTTATCTGCTTGTACAGAACATATACATTTGATTGCTATATATGTAGCGGATTCTCATGTTCAGTACGTACAAGCTTTTCATTCAAGCTTGAACTTACGTAAACATGAAACTGAGCAGTAAACTGGTCTGTTGGTAAATAGAACTTTAGTAAATTTACCAGGTTCATTGTCAGCCGTGTGATGAGCTATCAGACGGCAGGTAGCACATATCAGACACAAACAAGTCTCTGCTACAGTTGAAGACCGTTTACTCGACTCTGAGTCTTCTCCAACTACTTTTCCAAAATAAAAATGAATCTCAGACCTGAATCCCATCCCTAAATTCCAAACAGAAAAACTCCCAACTCCAATGGAACAGAGCAACTCCTTCAAAAACCCTCAGACTCCATGGAGCTCCGACCGTCTCGGACTCGGCGCCACCGATCGGAGGCTCGCCTTTTCCCGCCAAGCCTCCATCAACCTCAACGACTCGTCGTCCGCCACCACGCCTTTCCTGTCCCGCAGCGTCTCCAGCATCGACGTCCCGCCCGGCGCGTACTCCGATGGAAACGACAAGCTCTTCGGCCAGGGAAGAGTTTCCGCCGAGAAATTGACCTTTCTGATTGTATTCGAATCGGTTTTTCGGATCCTCAGGTCCGGAAATCGGTATATGAAGCGATTGTTTCTCTTGATTTCGCTCAACGTGGCGTATTCCACTGCCGAGTTGTGTATTGGACTCTTCACCGGACGTGTAGGTTCGTAGAAATCGTGATGCGTTAAGTATTTTTTTCCTCGGTAGTTTTGTGATGTGGTTGTATTTGGTTTGATTTTTCTGTGTGGTGTGTTTTTTTCAGGTTTGGTGTCAGATGCATTTCATTTGACTTTCGGGTGTGGGCTGTTGACCTTTTCGCTGTTTGCGATGGCGGCTTCTCGAAAGAAGCCTGATGGAATCTACACTTACGGGTGAGGATTGTTATGTCTGTATTATTACTGGAAATGGTGGATTGTTTTTGTTGATAGCTAAAGGGATGTTTCGGATTTGAGAGTAATGTGTGGGTTGTGTTTTCGCTTTTGCTGTTTGAATCAGGTACAAGAGGCTTGAAGTTTTGTCAGCTTTTACCAATGCTGTAAGTACTTCACATTTCCTTTCTCTCGTGCCATACTTTTGTAATATATCTGGAAACTTTGTTTCTGCATGGTAAGCTATGCAGTTTGTGTATTAGGGTTTGGATAATATGTTTGGACGGGTTTACTCCTGTCTTACAACGCTGTTTAGTTTTGTAGGCACACCTTTTCTAGGTATTGTCTCATTTTTAAGGTTCATAGTATAATCTCTTAACTAATAATTTGTAAATTATCATTACTTGCTATGCAATTGCCATTATTTAACTTGATTATAATGTTTTCATGGTTACATTATGCAATTGCCACATTTGTTTTCACCTTTTGAGCTCTTAAAGATCTATGTTGGTTGTATTGGAAGAGATTCCCTCCTTTTTCTCTTTTGGTTATATTGGCTTTCATGCATCCTCGGCTAATATGTGGACTTTGTGTTGATTCTGCTGCACATGTAGACAGCTGTTTCTTTTGTTTATGTCCTTCTCCTTGGCTGTAGAAGCACTTCACGCATTCATACAGGATGAATCTGAACACAAGTAAGTTGGTCATCCGAACTATAATGATCTGAAAATTTACTGCATCTATATGTACTTGTTCCTCTGAAAAAATTGTGCTCGTTCCAATTTTGTGCCAATTGAACTAGATTCTTCATGAAGTTGTATTTTTCCATATACACTTGATCATTCTTGTGTCACCATTTTATTTGCTTTCAGTTTTGTTTTGAACTTTGCATTTCATGAGACTCCAGATGCCTGTTTCGGATTGGGACACAACATAAAGCTGTTTTGTCTTTTATGCAAAAGCGTGTCTAGATTCACGTGTTTGATATGTATGTGTAACTGAAACTGAGGCGTGTGACAATGACTAGATGCATGTGCATATGCTTTTCTGTGCTTGGTTCTTTTGTGGGCCAATCTATCTAATTCATCATCTTCTCTGTATATGTAAACATCAGTAGATGAACTTCCATCATATAATTCTTTTGCTTCCTCGTTGATTCTAGGATTTCCTTCTGATGATTTATTATATGTTACTTTTCTGGTTATAGGCATTACTTGATTGTTTCGGCAGTGACAAATCTACTGGTGAATCTTATTGGTGTTTGGTTCTTCAGAAATTATGCTCGTATCAATCTTGGTAAGTTTCCAACTTAGTTTATGTATTCTGTGGATACCAACTTGTGACTTGACCTGGCATCTATGAATTTTCGTTGATTTTGAGACCTACTTGACTCTATTGCATGTCATGGCATTTTTGATTGGATAAAAGATTACCCATAATGGGCTTAGTATATTATCAGTGCTAGTGCAACTAGGTTAAACCTTGTAACAAAGACCCTGATAAGTACCTGACATTGATTGAAAAGTTTTGGCTTAGCGATGTGAAAGTAACCGAATAAAACTTTGGTTGTGTATTCCTTAATATACCTCAGCCTCAGTGATACATGTTGTTATCTAGGGATTGACATGGATACTTTCTGTTTTTCTTTATGATACATGCGTACCTGTGTATCCTGATTTAATAATCGATATATATCATAGCTCAGTTATCACTGAAGTGATAGGAAGGTATTAGCGAATGCATATGATGTTATCAGTATGTGTTGAATACCAATAATTCTGAGCACTAAGGAGGGTATGAACATCTGAAGATGAGATGTTTAGTGGATTATGGTATCTAAATTGAGTAACAATAAAAAAAGAGTTGTTTTACCCTGTTGTACATTTTCTTATTTGGCATACATATGTCTTGCAGTTTACAGGAATGCCGAGGATATGAACAACCACTCAGTTTGTCTGCACGTTCTCGCAGATTCCATACGCAGGTAGAATATTCTCTATTCTTGCCTTCATCCTCCATGTCTTTCCACAGTAATTGCCTATGTTTGCCCCCCACATGCTCTCTATATTCTCTCTCTTATGTAAACTTCCGTCTGAATGTGGTGTGGTATATGTCTCCCAGTGCAGGGTTGATACTGGCATCCTGGTTTCTGTCTCTTGGGTAAATACTGCTTCCTTTCTACCTACCTCTTTGTGTTTCCTTGTTGATTTGTCTACCTCACCTGATCTGCTTTTAATATGCAGGGTTCAGAATGCAGAAGTTTTGTGTTTTGGACTAGTTGCAGTTGTAGTCTTTATGCTTGTAATGCCACTCTTTAGAGCAACTGGAGGTATTCTGCTCCAAATGGCACCACCAAATGTTCCAACTTCAGCATTGAGCAAATGCTGGCGACAGGTTGTGTTTAAATTATATAAGAAGCTTTAGTGGTAAATGGTTTTTCCAAATTTTCAGCATCACTTATTCTATATTCTTCTTAGATTGCTGCCCGCGAAGATGTTTCTGAAGTTTCTCAGGCTCGATTTTGGGAGGTAGTTCCTGGTCATGTTGTTGGCTCACTCTCGTTACAGGTAAATACTAAAAAATCATCTATGTTCAGTGAATGTAGATGCGTGCAGTTTGGCTAAACAGTCTATTATGTACAATTGTTTACATTTTCTGGTAACAATTTTCCACCTTTAATGGCTGATGATGCTAATTCAAACAGGTCAAGAAAGGGATAGATGATCGCCCTGTTCTTCAATTGGTGCATGGCTTGTACCACGATTTGGGAATACAGGATTTGGCAGTGCAAGCTGATCATGTCTGAGATTTTTTGTCTCTGGCTTATGCATTGATTTGTTGTTAAAGCTGATATCAAACTGGAATCACAGTTATAGATTTGTTTTTTTTTCTTGGTAAGGCCTCAGATATAGATTGTTCTCACGTTGTTTTAGATCATGGCATCACCTGTACAAGATAAACCAAATATCCTGTTATAGAGGAATTTGATCGGATCCATGTCATTGTAATATGGTGCAATCAAATTCATTCTCCTTCATTGTAGCATTGTTTAGGCCGAAGAAAAGTATCTTCTTCAATGTAGCATTAGCTTTGTTGAACTTGGCAAACTTCTATCACAATGTATGATAGTATGCTATTTTATTTGAAAACAACTAATTTCTTCCTCAGAATAGAATATAGAAATCACACGGTTTTATCTAATAAAGGAAAGCATACAATATCGGGCAATGGTGACATGCAAAAGGCATCACACTGAAATTTCCTGTTGCTCTGGCCACAATTTTCAGTTTTCAGTTTTCAGCCAGATTCCATTCTCATTGCAGGGGAAGAAAGTGGTCTTAGGGCATCTAAATTTCTCCACATAATTCAATTTTGGAAATGCTGCCTGGAGTTCATTCCAATCTAACTTTAGTTCACTCAAGAACTTCAGACGCAACATCTCAACTGTCCACTTCTCACTCTCCTGAACTTGACCTAGACTTTGGAGCTGTCCCCCTCTAACGTAGAGTTTCTTCAGCTTCTCGAGCTTTCCAGGCGCCAACCAACTTGGTGCTTTCATATGAGGGTAGCATTGCAAGTCCAGTTTCTCAAGTACTTTGAAATGTTCCTGAGTAGCCCCTCGCCTCGAGGTTACTAACCTTGCCGGAATTCTGCGCACATCATTTTGAACACCATTAGCATGATCTTCTTTTCTGATACCCCCTCTGGCATCTGTCGTGCTTGTTTTAGGTTGTGCTCCAACTCTGTGTTGCTTACTATGCTTCTCCTGGCGGTTAGCAAGGAAGTCTACTCCTCCCCATGCTATTGTTAGCTTTAGAAGTGAACCAAATCCTTGCAAGACAGTTAGCTCTTCTTCCTTGGGAAAATCCTCCCTGCTTGTGTTGATTGTCAATTTTTTCAACTTTTGCAATTCTGACAAATCATGCAGAGTACACGAAGTGTTATGCCTGTGATCACCAATTATGAACCCTTTAAGAACTTCAAGTTCTGAGAGCGATGCGATCCCCTTAGGCATACGATCCAGCAAGTAACACTCGGACATGTCCAAGTGTGTGAGCTTCTTAAGCGAGCTTATTTTCTCCGGAAGCACCTCTAGATTGTGACATGCTCCAAGATCCAAGATTTCCAAACAAACAAGCTTGCATAATGAATCAGGTAGCTCCATGATCCCTGATATTCCTCGGAGGCTGAGAAACCTCAAACGTGTCATAAACATCAACCCTTTCAAGAAATCGATGTCGACTACTTCAATGTGATGTTTAGCCCTGCTGTGCCACCTTCCAAGATAAAGAACCTTCACATTCTTCAACCTGGACCATTCCACTTTGGAAAAATTTGGATAAGACTCGTTCACATTGAATATAGTCTGCAGTTTTTCTAATTCCATATCGGTTTTAGTTACCAATTCCAGATGACGACAACCACTCACAAGACAAGCCCGATAAGAGCTTGAGAACTCAGTTGTTGGTCTCCCTTTGTCATCAAATTGTAAGAATCCGACTTCTTTGGCCATCCGAATCACTGCTGAACGAATTAGAGGGTGCAATTTAAAACTATGCGGGTCTGATCTCCTCTTTTTCCTGACCGGTTCAATGCAGCCCTTAGTTGTTAACTCCTCAAATATTCCATCAGCAATTTCCTCCACCGGAGGGTAGAGGATGCCTTCTCCGACCCACCAATGTACCAGACGCTTCTTCTTTAGAACCTCATTAGCCGGAAACACAGCGAAACACAGCAAGCACAGCTTTGTAGTAACAGTACCAAGACTGTTATAAACATTCTGGAACTCATTAAAAGCCTGGCTATTATAGAACACCTCACTTGCGTGTAAGCCAAGCAATTGATTGAGACGATTGCCTGCACCCAAATGAATGCTGGACAGTAGAAAAGGATTGGACCTATCCAACAACAGTTTGTGCGGTGATGGAAGTAGGAGCTTCAGTTTGATGATAACCTCAGCAAGCACTCCAAGCTTTGGCTTGAATTGCTTTTCAAGCGACTCGTGGTAGCGAGTCTGCGTTCCTCGCTCCAAAAGCGGGTCTAGGCTGTGCTCGAGGAGAACCTTGAAAAGATCACTTGTGCTTTTTCCCAAAGTGTCCAGTCCAGTGAAAACTTGCTTGATGAAAATGAGGTCTTTACGAAGCTTTTCAATTTCAGTGGAAATTTTCCCTGCCTCATTGTTGTCTGCGTGGGTCTCAGAAAGGTAACGCTTGGCCTCGGAGAGGCTATTGAGGAGTGAGGGAATGTGGGTTTCTCTGACATCCTCAATGGTCAAGATTTTTTCCAAGTTTGAATTGGATTTGAGACTAGACGAAGACTTCATTGCTAGCTAGCTTCAAGAAAACAAGTAAACTTATAAGTTGGATGCAAGCTAGATTACACTAACACAAGCCATAATGCATCTGTATATCAAACACAAAAGACAACACTAATCAAGCACAAACCGAATTAGATAGGAGAATGATTACAAATCTGATCGATGAGTGGCTCACTGGAATAAACTAGACCGCTACAAGTAACTAATTTATTAACTGGCAGAATTTGTTAAGTCCATCAACATCTGAGCTAGCTATTGCAGTGGTTCTTTTCTTTTCCTTTTAGTTATAGAATTATTGGGGTAGTTTATGATACTGAGATCTGCATAATGCACTCATTCCATTTGAACTAAAAACAATTCAAATAAACCAGATTTACGACATTGACAACAAATTACCACATTCAGTCATGTATTAGCACAAGAAAAGAATTGAAAGTTCTGGAACACCAAATTAGTAATTAACAAACCAACAATCGAGCATAAAATGAAAATGAAGATGAAAGATTAAGAAAAACCTGAAGGGGGTAGTGGAGCTGAACTATGAAATCAGAAAACCTATCTGTGGGAAAGAATAATGAGAGTATTTCCTCTTAAATGTTGATCGAGTTTATAGTCAACACTTCTCTGCCATACTAGGGATTTAAAGATATGTATGGATAGTCAGCTTTGATCACTTACACAATTGTCAATTCAAATCGTCAACAATCTGATTTTTTGATTACCTACCTCTATATATATTACAATCAGTATTGCTCAGTCTCTCTCTCTCTC
>NC_020496.1:33452279-33455162 GCF_000184155.1 Fragaria vesca subsp. vesca | reverse complement strand
AAAAAAAAAAAAAATTTCCTCTCAAGTAATGCATCTAATAAATGAGAACATTCTGTGCTATGTCACTCTCAAGTCTCTACTAAAGCCAACTAAAACAAATTTAATTTGCTTTCGATGACTCATATACTTCGCTTTGCTAGTACTTTACTTCTCCAGGAACCAAAGAATCAGCTAGCTAGAGAAGGGAATCTTTATGTCTCCCTTCCTAATTTTTTCTTTTCAAATCTTTACCTTACTTCTCTTACCTTCAATGCTCTCCAAGTAACCAAGCATATACCCTTCAGTGCATGCATAAAGGATATTTTGAGTTTTAGCATTCTGTTATTCGATCATTACTTCTCTCAACGGCAAAGAATCCAACAAATGTTTAGGTTTGATAGATTCCTCATAAAAGCATTCTTAATGATTACTTACAAGTTACAACTGGTTCAAATATTCATGAATTGGCTGGGTAAAATTAATACTTTGATGATCGATATAGAAACGAACACGCCTAGTTTACATGCCCTGCACACATGTATCATGCATTGTGATAAAGTAGTTTAGGGTTCACATCCAAAATCAATTGGCTATAGGTGAAGTGACCCAAACCCTTATAAACCCACATGTAAGGTCTCAATTCCCGATGTGATGAGATATATATCTCAACACGCCCCCGCACATATGGCGAATTTTCAAGCCTAACACGTGGACAACATTTTGGGTGACGTGGAGTGTGTATGGCCATTGGGCTTCACACGTGGACGTGAGTAACCCGTTCTGATACCATGATAAAGTAGTCTGAGGTTCACATCCAAAACCAATTGATAAACCCACACATCCAAAACCAATTGATAAACCCACAGGCAAAGTCCTATATTCCTGATGTGGGATTGATATCTCAACACCAATTGGCTATGGGTGGAGTGGTCCAAACCCTTATAAACCCACAGGCAAGGTCTTATATTCCCGATATGAGATTGATATCTCAACACACCCCCGCACGTATGGCGAATTTTCAAGCCTAACATGTGGACAACATTTGGGTGACGTGGAGTTCGTGTGGCCATTTGAGCTTCACATGTGAACGTACGTGGGTAACCCGCTCTGATACCAAGATAAAGTAGTTTGGAGTTCACATCCAAAACCAATTGGCTATGAGTGGAGTGACTCAATTCAACCTTTATAAACCCACAGGCAATGTCTTAATTCCCGATGTGGGATATATATCTCAACATTGTGTATGACTTTCAGTACCGTGTAATGTGCACAGATCTAGGAATAAAAACTGAAATAAAATCTTGCCTGCAACTTATATAGTTTCGTGTCAAAATTACTAAATTCACAGTAAGAGATCATCAGAGAAGGAGACGGAAAATTGGTACATATCGAAGTTCTACCGTTCCATTGGGGAAATTGTATGCTTGTAACTGTCATGGTTGTGGTATTATACTCTACCTACAGTTTTCTTCAGCTGTATGAAAGTGACATGCGATTTCCATCCGTGTATTTGATCAATGTGCGCGCAAAACTAACTGCCACATACCATAAGGCAAAGGAGCAGCTAGGTAAGTATGTATTGCTTCGAAATATGCAGAGGAGAACAAGATCAGCTATATTGGTTCTACTTCTACAAGGAACGTGACTTTGATTGCCATTTTCACTGCATTATTCGGATGTATCCTCAAGTTACAAGCATCATGCTCACAGACAACACCTTGTCACTTTATTATGGTTATAAGAAAAGAACCTTGTTCTTAATATGTCAAATTGCTCTAACTTGTTGACAAATTAGACGAAGCACTTAGCCACTTTCTCTTTTATGATCGGAAACTTGCAGATGACACTACCACAAATATGGGCAATTGATACCATCTTATACCCTCTATTGCATCAATGGTGACCACAATCCTCAACAGACACCAATACTTGAAATTAGTTGACAGTAAAGTCACAAATAAAATGTAATGGTGCGCTTTGAAAATCACCTTTGAAACTATTGGTGTGTATTGAACATTTGAATGTCACCAACACCCACTTTTCTTATTTTCGATGATAACCACCACCCACTTAATACTTAATTATTTAAAGGATTTATTACTCTCTAGTGCTCTATATAATCTGAACATATCTCTACTCTACCACCAGTCAATTGTTTATAAATCTTTTATTTTACTTTGTTCCTCATCTTATCTTTATGAGAGTCTTTTTTAGTAAGGACTCTTAAGTTGATGATTAGTTGAGAACTTTTCGGTTTATAGTTTAAAAAACTCATTTTTCGATCACATTTTGACATCTCATCCGTTCAGTTTTTAGGTTTATATGAGTATATCATTTTTATAAAATTTCAGCCAAATTAGTATTCGTTAAGATAACAAACTAGATCAAATTAATGAACGAACCAAATCTGTTAAATATGAACCATTCAAATTCATAATTAATAAATTACACTTATGAATACCTTAACAATTTTCGATATAGCTGAAAATTTGGAGAAATAATATACTTATAAATATCTATAAACTGAACGGTCAAGATGTATACATAAGATCGAAAGATAAGATAAGCCGAAAAATACTCAACAAGTCCTCAACTAAAGAGTCCTCGTTAAAATGACTTCCGTGTGACTATATATGTTTTCTCTAGGTCTCTCCGTCAAAATTCAAATTTCAATGAATATCAGCAGCCAAGATCTCCACTTTGTCTTCACAATTCGTGGCCGAGGCTTCCAAGATTTCCGATGAGATCCAGGTTATCACGAACCAAGCCGGCAACAGCTTAATTGAAAAAGAAGATTGAAAGTGAAGGTCCTAGGAGGGGGGGGGGGGGGGGGGTGAATAGGCCCTGACAACTTTTTGCTCTATCCCGCGCACAAGGATAGCAAAGATTGTGCTATCCTGTTTG
>NC_020496.1:33448914-33452179 GCF_000184155.1 Fragaria vesca subsp. vesca | reverse complement strand
AACAATGCCCGCGTTACGACTATCAACTTTTACATTGTTTTGTGTTGGGGTGTCATTTTAGTTCCTGGTGGAGTAAAAAGAGATCTTATACCCCACTTATATGTGATCCTTTCATGGCCTCTACTTAGGTTTGCTTTGTGCGTTCTTTTTGTTTGTTTAAAGGAAACTCAACGATCCTGAGGGAATAATTAATTAAACGTGGTTTGATGTTATTTTGTTGATTAGAGTATAACTAGGCAAATTGCCCGCGCGGGAAAAATCGTATGTGATTCATTGATCGTTAACATTTGTAATAGCAGTATATTTACATGGACTGCAAGAAATAGATGTAGGCTGCTGCCCTGCAATACCCAATGTAGGTGCACTGCATAATCATTGTGACAAAGAATAGTTCAAACCATCACATCTTGCTGGTGCACTGCTGCTGAAGAGTGATAATCTTTACTAAAAATGTGTATACCCGCAGAAGCTATCATAAAAGCCACAAAAGTAAGAGTTGTCCATCAACATTACTCCTTTTTCATTTTCTCCAACTGGTTGTTCATTGGTAAAGATGATGATGCTACTTCTTTCTCCTGTTTGTTATTGTAAAGAAGGTGAACAAAAGTTGAATGAACAATGAACAATGGTGTTGCTCAATTGGGAAGGAGACAGTACCTGAATGATACTATTTGCTTGATACGTGTGAAATGGAGCAATCTAACACTAATCAATTGTTATCTGAATTACAATGATGATTTTATGTTGCCAGCTTGCAAAAATTCAGCTTCTTCATAACACAATAAGAAGTTGGACATTACAATACAATGGAGGGCAGCAAGCTCTGAGAACATTTTGAAAACGGAAAAGATATAGTATCAGGTAAATAATGTATAATAGCAAGACTGAAAGAAAGCATGATCAAGATAACTATACCTTCTTGTTCTTCCTTTATCAGTAAATGAGCAACCCGGAAACGACACTCCTGCATGACCAAAATGTGGGGGTTTGTCATCACCAATCATCACCACAAATTAGCATAACTGGTGTGTAATAATTTCTTGATACCTGTAGAAAATTCTAATGTCATTAAAGCATGGAAAATATAGCAATTGAAATCATTTGTGGTAATCATTGTCAACTATTAAAGATGACATAGGTTTTATTGTCTTCTGATCAAATACATGCAGTACCAGTTGAGTGTGTGTGTGTTTATTGAATTTGGCTCCAACCTTCAATTCAGAAGCTTCAAATTCTCAAATCTTTAAAAGCAGCCGTTGCTACATTTCCTACTGCTCAAATATTGTCTAATGATGCCTTATGCAATGCCAAACAAAGAGAACACACATAGGCGGACACAGAGGGGTCGAGTGGGGGCAGTTGCCCCCAGTGAACTTTCTTTCTTGCTAATCATCTTCTTATATATGTCAATGTTTATTTGATTTTCCCCCATCATGATTTAACATATACATCTATTGTTTAAAAATATGTTAATTAACCCACAAAGGAATATATCCCAGATAGTCTGATAAATGATTCTCTAGATTTCTGGTTTTGGGTATCAATTTAGGTGATCTTTTGAGGGGTCTAGTTGAACTTGAATTCATATATTGAAGTTTTGAAGTTGGAAAGCTTGCAATTTTATAGTGCTTCATTAAGATTTCATATAAATGGTGAAAAAGACTTCGATATTTTTCAAAATAATGCAAATTAACTACATGAAGAGTTACGAAATTAATGGAGTGGAAGTGGAAATGGACATTGAGTCGTCTCTGGAGGCTCTTTAGCCTCAATTTTTTTTTTTTGCCCCCACTTACAAAATTTTTTGCGTCCGCCACTGAGAACACAGATCCCTCTAAACTACTTTACACTAGTAGTTGATCAAAACAACTTTGCCTCTTCCAGACGTAACAACCTACACCATAGTTTTTTCCCTACCACCAATCAACTGATTTGAATCATCTAGTTTCTCTACAGTTGCATTTGTCCAGAACAACAATAGTCGAGATAACAAATTTCTTACGACTAAGGTTGTTAATAATTGAAGTTCTTATCAATAGAACTTAATTAGCTAATATATAAAATGGACATCTCAGTGGAAAACCAATAGCTCCACAAGTAAATTGACAAAATGAACAAAAAGCATATCACCGGACAATGAAATTTTTCACTCACCTCTAACACCTTGCACCCAATGCACCTTCATTCTTTCTCCCTCTTCTCCAAATCGCCAGAGCTTTCCCTATCCCTTGAAGTTAAGTGGCAAAACAAAGCCTCCCAACATCAGTCAAAATCGCTCGAATGAATGAATGTGATAGAGACAATTGAGTTGGAAACTCATTGGGTTGATAATTGAGATATTTCGTACCTTTGGCATTGTCGGGAATCGGGATCGGAATCGGAATCGAGATATTTTGTACCTCAACCCATCGCTGGACTCGGAATCGGAATATGAGTCGGTGACTGAAATGGTAAAACCAGTCAATGACTTACAGATGCAATTGGGGGTTGTGAAATTGAAAAATAAGGGCGGAGGGCGGCGGTGAAGGTGGTGGTTCAACAGTGAGGATTTGAATTAGGGCGTTACACGATTGATGCCGAGGTCGTAGCAGACCAGTTTTGCTATGGTAGAATATGGTGTGTTTATTCTCGCTCGTGTGGGGAAACCGGATATACTCGGTTAACCTTTCCAATTTCTCATCACGTGTTTGGCGCCTGACATACTATTCACGCTGCATATCATGAAGCGCTGCACAATAGACATACCCTAGCCCAGCAAATGTTTAGTAGACCCAACATAACAATTTTATTAAAAAGACAAACTTATCCTGATTTGAAATGACATTGATAGTCATAATAATAACGGAGCGGATTCAGTGCACCGTGGTGCACTTTAACCACTGATATGCAGGTCACGTGCACCGTTAGTTGAAGACGGAAGCTAACTGAGTGTTTGGCCAGTCAACGAGAATAAAAACTGAGACAAAAATTTCTAGAGTAGTAAAAAATTAATTTTACCACCGAATCTTCCATCATGGCTCTCTCACCTTTTTCCCATTATTCATCATCGACTGTATCAAACGACTCAAGAGGCAAATAGCCATCATCCATCACCAACCCACTTTCATATGCCTCAGAATTATCGACTACATTTCTGAACCTTTATTCATCTTCTGCGTATTGCCTCTCAAAGGATCGGTTTTCCTAATTCCGTACTCCGACTCCGACCGAGTGTTAATCTCCCTACTCGACTTGCTCGATGGCGGCATAGTTCATCAACATCCTT
>NC_020496.1:33447165-33448316 GCF_000184155.1 Fragaria vesca subsp. vesca | reverse complement strand
TTTGGTATCGGGTTTTTTTTTTGGGGTTTAAGGTTTAGGGTCAAGCAAACTTCTTCTTTGTTTTTTTCTTTTTTTTTTTTGAGTGAAAACAAGCTTATACCCTAAAAAACTTGTATTGTTTTTCTTACTGAGAGAAAAACTACATTAGCTTAGCTTTTTTTTAGAAGCACATTAGCTTTGCTTTAGTTTGCAATGTAGAAAAAAAATTTGTTTTATTGCACTTAAATAAAAGTAAATGAAACCAAGAGAAAGTAAAAATTAAATCTTGAAACCTTTCTTACATGAAGTATGAGCATTATACAAGTATTGACCGTATATCTAGAGGAATACCGATCTACAAGGTCGGATTTTTCATAATAAGCATGAAACTTTAGGAAAAACACAATTAATTAGTTATGGTCAAATTGCTGGAAATCTATACAGTAATAGCTCGGCCATCAATCAAAGCTTACAATCACCAAATTTTGAAAATTGGATTTGAATGTTGTTTATATCGTTTTAGGGAAGAAAAAAATTGGATTAAATTCAGTTTGCCCCCTCGTGTTTTAGATCAATAATCAGTTTGGTCTCATATATATTTTTTTTAATAACGTTGGTCCTTGTACTCTCAAATGACATCATCTAAGTCCAAAATTTGAATTTTAGTGCAAATATGGGTGAGTTTGGTCCTTGAAAAATGACTTTTTTTCATTGTTAGCTCTATTTGTAGGTTAAAAAGCTCAAATGTACGTGGATCCCCATGTCAGTTTCAAATCAGCAAATAATATTATTTTTGAAGCCATATTAAAATTTTGGACTTAGTTGATGATGTTTGAGAGTACAAGGACCAACGTTATTAAAAAAAAAGATATGAGACCAAACTGATTATTGACCTAAAGTACGAGGGGACAAATTAAATTTAATCCAAAAAAATTTAACAATTGACTGTCTTAAGAGAAATTTTAAATACACACCCCTAATCTCTTAATACACACCTTTATTATTTTATGTTTCTATTGAAATTTTATAGGTAAGCTAAATGACCAAAACAAACATCTATTATTAAAAAAAAATNTCACGCTGGAATATTCTTTTCAACATCTTCTACCCTAAAATCGTCGAAAGCACGTCTTCTCCCGGTAACCTCAACTCTTCTCCACAATTCATTTGGG
>NC_020496.1:33443829-33447145 GCF_000184155.1 Fragaria vesca subsp. vesca | reverse complement strand
TGAGGATGATTAATTAACTTTAATTAAATTAATTTTATTTTTTTCCGAAATTGGGACGTCGCACCAATAATGAATCATCCTTCTACCATCAAAATAAATTACTGATTATATATACACTAATGAAAAATAATAAATAGATGATAATACCTAATCCTAATCCTAATCCTTATCTCTTTCTCCAAAAAAAAATCCTATTCCTTATAATAGCGAATTTTACATGTGTACCTTTTATGAGGGCGTAAGAGATCCACAGTATTAAGACTGGGTAAATAGGTAAACTCCCTAGTGTTTACGTTTGGAAATTTGGATAGAATAACAAAAGAAAGATGAAAAGTTTGTATAGCTGAAAAGTGAAGCATCGCAAAGCTTCAGCCTTCAGGTAATCACAAATCTTTCCCAGCAAACCTCAATCTAAGAACCATAATCTATATCTAAATATCTGATAATTAGAAGAGGAGGTTTAATCCTTTAGACTCGGAGGACGATTCATTATTGGTGCGAGGAATCGTTCGAGTTCCAGAAATTCCAGATTTCAATTCCTACCCTCTCCGATTTTCAGATTCTTCATGATTTTTTCTTTGTTGCTTCCATTGCTTCTCCATAACCATGGCAGCCATCGGTTATCTCTGACAACCGCTGCACCCCAAAGGAAGGCCCGAGTTTCGTTTTCTGAAGGTAATGAAGATACGGTGCCGGGCAAGACGGTGGTGGCGGAGGAGACCCATTCTCATTTTCGATTAGATTCAGCTCATATACAAAGAACCTCCTCCTCGATGGCGAGAGGTTGTTCTTCCAGATTTTCCAATTGCCCGTGGAATATTTACCTTGGCCTTAAGTACTTTTACCATGTTGATTGATTTTTTTTGTCACTTTAACGGTGTTAACCCTTGGTGTTAGTGTTGTGTGTTGAATGGATTAAATGAATGATTCTGATTGGTTACTCATAGTTGGTTTACATGTACCTTGGTGCGTACAAGAACTTTCATAATAATAAACATAATAACAAAAGGGAGCTAAAATTTGCACTCCCAAATTTGGGAATCACACTCCCTTTCAATTATTTAATAATACTTTTTAGTACTCTTCCACAAATATCCTCACTTGTTTACCCGTCTCCTATCACACCAACCCAAAACAACTTTTTCTCTTTCTCTATCATGATTCCCAGATTTGCAAAATAGAAAGAAATATGATGATCCAAATTGATGGCTACAATCGTGGAACTGGGAACAATTTCTGGAAATTAGAAGTTTTGATATCAATCACAAACACTACAAATCCAAATTAAATTGCTCAAATAAGACGCTGATGAAGTTATATAGGGTGAGAAAAGATTGATTCGACTGAATATCTTAGATGGTAAAGAAGAAATTAGAATTAGTGAAGAGCTAGATTGGATTCAACTGAGTATGACGACTAAATCTACACCTTGATTCTCTCTATTTGAGATACCCAACATCATTGAAAAGAAGAGTTTGGTACCTCCCGTCTCCACCCAGACCATATCAGCCATATATCTTACTTTTATTTGAAATTTCATTAGCTCACCTTTATCTGGTTTCTTCATAGAGATCAAGAAATGTCAGCAAAGCAGATCATAAGAGACGCAGAACAGCAAAGAGAGAGTGAGGCTGAAATCTATGCGAGAGAGAGAGAGAGAATGAGACGTTTGAGTGATGGAAGGAAGAATTGATATTGCAATACAGTCTTAATCTCTAATTACCCAAAAGATCCATTTGATATTGGGTATATCAATTAATGAAGAATATATAAGGAAGAAGTAGAAATTCAAAGGATATGAAGATGATTAAGATAAGGAGAAGAAGAAAATGAACAGAGGAGGGAAGACGGAGCCAGAAAATAGAGTTTTAAGACTGATAAGGGGTAGTTTCGTCATATCACCATTAAGGGAGTGTGGTTTGCAAATTTGGGAGCATAAATTTCAGCTCCCTACCAAAAAACCATAAAATTTGAAACCCCCATCTATTGATGTACCCATCAGAACATCAATAACAATTAACCGAGAACTCGAGAAGGTTGTGAATAAATATGTGTTTGAGGTTATGGGTCATTGAGATTCACAAGGTTTAGGACCTCATTGTAAAGCAAAACCAAACATAATATCGGAGTCTAATTTAGTTTGTGTCTTATGAAGAAACTAAAGGTGCGAAGCTTGCTTTCTCTTGTTCGAGGTTGATATCCAGAAAGAGGAATGATGATTGAGAAGTGTTTATTGCTCCTTTTCTCTCTATTGAACAAACAATGGATGAGATGAGATTATATATATGGGAATATGGGATGAATCAGAATCATCAGATTATATATAAGATAAGGACGTTACCAGTCATAAAGGAAAGGAAGAAATGCATTTCTAAGAGATTCAAGTCATCCAGTGCATTCAAGCATATCATCATTGAAGTACTCATTCAAATAACTTAAGCATCTTTAACAGATCAAACTGATTAAGTCTCTCATAATTATAAGTAAACTGAAACCAGAGCAAAACAAAACACTACTCATGAATCAGAACAAGACATGGTGTTAATCTATCAACAAACAAACAAAAATTTCAGACCTTACGAAGGAGATGGCGCAAGGTTTTGCATAAACGATCATAACTCAAGCAAGAGAATATAGGTTTTCCTGGGTGTGATTAAAGAAGGATATTATTGTCAAGTTGCTGGGTGTAGTTAGAATTTGTATAATTTTGCTGGGTGCAAAAAGTCTGCTGAGTCTTTGTTATAAAGTGAAATGGATTTGAGAGCGAGAGAGTTTTGACGTAGATAAATTGGTGAGGTCTTCTATTCATCTTACATGAGATTTATATAGCACTACCTCATGTATACAAATGGCAAGTGTTAAATAGTAATCGGTTACAAATACAATGAAATACCATTTATTCTCTCAATCATTAATAATTCCTAAATGTCATGACTCATGCACACTAATGGTGGTGACATGAATAACCAGGTTTATCTATATAATCTAACTTCTAACTGCTAATGTATCTGCAATAATTAAGGTCGAGCCTCTTAATATTTCGTGTTCTAAATTACAATTCTTTGACCTTTTTGAAGTGTCTCTATCAATGGCGGAACCAGGATGTTAGAGTGAGTAACACTACACATACCAAAATATTTTACAAAATAAGAATCCCAAATGATGTGGCGGAAGCCAACTCACCTCTTCTGGTTATCTAAATTAGTGGCATGGATTTTTACTGTTTTAAAGGAATAAATTATTGAATTATTTTATTAGGAACAAAAATAAAAAAGAAAAGAGAAGAACCAAAACTATTTACCAAAAAAAAAAAAAA
>NC_020496.1:33433782-33443452 GCF_000184155.1 Fragaria vesca subsp. vesca | reverse complement strand
TTTAAAGTACCCTAATTTTTTTCTCTAAAGTTTACATATCACATTATCTTAGATTAAAAACATATCAAATAATAACGTAGTTAACTGATCATTAAGAAATCAATTTTATAACATTTCATAGAATTTCGATAACAAATGTAAAAGACAAAATTATATATCCACTCAAATTGCACCATACGCTCTTGAATATAAGCAAAATCTTTAATTATCTATTTCTGCATAATCCCAGGGACTATGTAGAATCATGGTGGAACATATAAACAAGAGACAATCATGGGCAAGAGACAAGGACATATAGTGGTTCACCATGCCATCGAAGGACATGGCTATGTCCACTTTACAATCAACTATCATGGCCAATAGGCATTTGTGGAGTGAGTAGAGATTCCTTTTCTACACATGGGAAGCCTTCATTTTATAGCTAAGGAAGGTTCCCACATATTACATATTTCCAATATGGGACAAACTATACATAACTATTATCATGGTGCCTTCTTGTGGAGCTTGAAGGAGGACCTTCCGGATGTGGTACCTATGATCTTTCACCATGGCGAGGTAGGATATACATCGTATTTACAAGTTTCATGACTGGTTTATCGGCGGGGAAGGTAGTTCTCAACTACCGACTACAAGTCCCCCCAAGTTCTCGTTCAAGACACGTCTTGAGTGAGGACTTGATATATAAAATGCCCATAGACCAGTCATTAATCAACGGGTACCCGGTACCCGGTCCCAGTCCCCCCAAGTTCGTACTCAGGACGTGTGTTGAACGGGTCTTGTTTATTCCGGGCCGTCCTTTTCTTGACATACATCTTAATCTTTAAGTCCGCCGATAAGATAAAAAATGCCCCTCCTAATCCCCGGCCTCAAAACTTACTCGGCCGGGCGAGGTGTTATGGTACCTTCACAATGAACATATGAAAAATTAGCATCTACATAGTTTAGTTGATCAACATAATATGGGGCCAACCGAGTATTGTTATGGCATAATGATTGTCAAAAAGCACAATGGTTCATGCAATTGTGTAATACTGAACGTCAAATGCCAATTTCTCAGTCGAATGCCACTCTCGGTCAAATGCCACTCTCGGTCGAATGACAATAACACATAAATATAATGATATATGTGTCGCATTGGTGTTATACTAGTAGTATCATCACGAGCATGCATACTTCCACAAACTTATACGTGAAACATGCTTTGAACTTTCAACAAAAGATAATAAAACGAAGGACTTATCTTTGTAGTAAGCTGTTGAATGGGTGCACCTAGTAGACCCAGAAGTGTGAACTGTGAACACTTCGACTTAACACTTCCAAGTTAGGATCCGGGAGGGTAGTATCATGAGCACTTCCATCTTAACACTCCCGGAAGATGAGACCTTCTTGGCCGGCATGGTCGGGATTGACTTTTTCCAAGTAATTAACTCTGGGTGTCCCTCCGGGTGCCCATAGTTTTTTTTTTTTGGTCACCGAGACCCGCTACTTGCAGATTAGACTGAGGCTCTGAGCCTTCCCCTTTCGATACCTGGAGAGCCCTGACTTTCACATGGTGTCAATTCTCTACCTTCTTCAATTGTTCTGCTCCTGGTGACTGACTATTTTCTTTTCTGCTCCCAGTGGCTAATTCTTTCAATCTGGAGTCATCGAGCTCGGGAGGTTCAGATCATAGGTGAGGTCACTGACTCACCGGGAAGAACATAACTTACTGCTACTGGGAAGGATTTTTTATGGAGACAATGGGTGTCCATAGCAGTTGGCCAATCGTCGTTAGGGTGCCAAGAGTATTTCCTCTTCTGGCTTTTAACCGATGCCGACCGAGAGCAGAGCATGCCGGTGCCCAGCGAATCATTCCTGGCTGGCGGTCGACAAGCTTGACCTGGAAGAGTTACTCGGGTCGGACCCGGGAACTGACGGGTGATAACAACGGATCTGCAAGCCAGCTCATCCTTATGTGGTGAACTAGATATTACCGACCCCTGTCTCCCGATCAATGGCGTCGAATTGATCGGGCCTGGCCCCAATTCACATAACTCTCTCCTCATGAACTCGGCCAACCAAACACATGAAGACGCTTGGCCCGAATTTGAAACCCGCTTCCAGAAGACTACTCATCCCGAAGACTAGATGCTAGGCAGGACCCCTCTTTCCGGGAGACATCTCATCCTGGGCGGATCTTAGGTTGCTTCCGTTGGAGCCACCGGGACAAGAAGATGATCAGGAGGGGTGGAGTAGATCGACTATGGCAAACTCTCCGGGTCCCGTTGGATCATCTCTGAGTGATGGCCGGAGGCGCCGATGATGAACCCGGGCGAGCGACTTGGCTCTGTGACGTCCCGATGCTAAAAGGAACCCGGGCGGGATGGGCCATGCCATTCTCTCTTGGTGGCTTGGGCCTGCATATTTCCTCTTGATGGGTTGGGCCCGTGATGGCTTAGGCCTGCATATTGGTTACCTTCGGTTGACCTCCCTGCATGAGCTTACTGGTAGAGCAACGAGACTTTAGTACTGATTCCCACAGATGGCGCCAAATGTTTATGCATAATCCCGGGGACTATGTAGAATCACTATAAAAAAAATTCAGTTAGCCACGGCAAAATGCCGTCGCCAAAAGCCACCTTGCCGTCGCTAAAGAGCAACGGCGACGGCTTAGCGACGGCATTTTTTCCGTCACCGTTGAGGGCGTGGCTATTGCTTTTGGCTACAGCAACGAGCCGTCGCCAAATGGTAGCGACGGCACGCAGCGACAGCAAAGGCCATCGCAAAGTTATATTTATGAATTAAAAAAAAAATACTGACAAGGATATTAGCTTGCCAGAATTTTTTTTTTTTTTTGACAAAAGCTGTGCAAAAAGAAATTAAACATATTAGAAAAAGAATTGTTACACTGAATTAAATCTCTCAAAATTACTACCAATCTTACATCAAAACTATCAATACAAACACATCAAGCTCTAACTGTTTTTACCAATTAGCTCCTTGACACAAACACAAAACCAACTAAGTGCAACCAACTAAGCCAAAGCTTCCACAACCGAAGTCTCAATTGTATGTCACTATACCAGCAATAGGGACTCTTTAGTAGCTACTGCTTGGCTTCCATCAGTGTCATATACATCTTGAACATCACAACTATCTCAAATACATATGAACCTTTGTCAAACCTGAAAGGAAAAGGTCATATATAACATCTATCAGACTGAATATTAGGGAAGTTTGAACTTCAGCTATTGAAATACTAACAATGAATCTCTGAGACATGATAGAGAGGAATAAGTTCTTAGAGCAACAAATCTATATGGCATGACAACTGAGCATACATTAATTATCTCAGTATGGTAGAAAAGGTACCAAGAAAATTCAGTCAAAAAGGACTGAATTTAACTATGCACTCAAGTTTCAATTGTTTTGTTTTGTTCAGAGAAAATACTGATTTGAATAGTTAAAAACAATAAACTGCAGTTGTAGAGCACTCAACTTGCTATAACACCACAAGATAGTTCCTTATTAGGCAGGGTGTAAAGATCTTCATTGTACATATCTACCATATCAGCCAATTATCTAACCTGCGAATTTCGTAAATAAGAATCAAATTAAAGTAGCAAGCAAGTCATATGACTAGTATAACATACACATAAATATTATAGAAGTAAATTCCAATGTGGCTCTATCGCTAAGAGAGAGATATGCAAAGATAGCGAAACAAAGAGGCGCTACACAAAAACTGAATTCACCTCATTGAAGTATCTTATTAGCATATTCTTTATGATCTTAATATGTATGTACCAATTGCAGAAGATCTTATGAATTCACCTCAACATGTAAAAATCTTAATATTTACATACCAATTGCATCTGTAAATCTCAAACTCAAATGAATATACTATCATATATAAAATGTGAGGGATACTCACTTCTTTTCGTGCTTATGTCTCGCAAGCCTGGTAATGGAGAAATGAAGTAGTGGAAGAAATGGAGTTGGTCAAATACGTTGTGATCAGTAGTGGAAGCTACATAAGCAAAGCAGACAAAGTTACCCAAACACATTACATAGTATATAATAATTTTCAGCCCAACTTATTTATTGAAGAACACAAACTGAAATAGAGGAAAATAGTAGAGAAATGAAGTGGGTAGTCAGGGTTTCATACTTGGGTTTTGAAATTGAACCCAAAAACAAGTAAAAGCTCATTAGCTCAAAAGTTAATAATTTTGTATTCCAGCAGCTCATTTCAACAATCTTTAAACTCTTGTTGTACCAATTATGCAGGCATATGATAAAAGGGAAGAGTAAATAAGCTTTCATTGCATTTAGAGAAGCGCTGAAGTTCAAGTTGGTTCCTTCTCCATTAATCAAACTGTCACTCACGCACACACTCATTATCTCTATTTATAGTTGCATCCCTCCCCTTTTACTTCATTTTATTTATTGACACTTTCTATGACTGGTGACAGACGAAACAGCTATCAACTGTGGGAGAACTACAGCCATGTTGCTTTAGATGTTGGAAGATGTTGGAAATGTTGCTCAGGCAAGTGCTTTCCCTCAAAAAAGTATGAATGTTACATATATATATATAAATATATATTTTCACATGAGATAAACTTGGTGGTCTGTGTGAGTCTTAGCTTTTCTGGATGATGGCAGAGACACCATATGAAATAAAAAGAAAACTTATAAGCATCAAAGAAATATGAAGAAGCAGGTAGTTAGAAAGTAATCAGGCAAATAATCATATATATGGTCCATAATGTCTTTATGTTGTTCACTGCTCAATATCACGCTAGGCAGTCTATGCTATTCTTCAATCACTTCTAAGTTTTTCTATTGTTGTTAACTTTTTATAGGCTCTAGAAGCTATACGTACGGATGGTGTTGGATCTTACTGATAATAAGAGGATTGATGCTGAATTATTGGAAAGAATTATGACAGAGGTGGAAAGCATGTCTTCACCTCCAGAATTTTATACGGTCGATCTTATGACCTACCATTCTCCTTCATTGTGTCAAACTGACCTATATTATTCCAGAATGCACAAAACAATCAGAGCCCTCACGAACATAACACACTAAAACCTGGAATATACTCTTTAAGGTTAGGGGTTTAAACACCAAGAAACAAACTTGGGTTTGTAGTAGACAACAGGTAAAATCACAATTTTCACAAAGCACAATTCTATCTTAACAAAGAATAAATTTAGAGCAATCCATACCAAATTAACACCTTAACACTAATACATGTATTTTTCAGCTGAATCCAAACAACGGCTAATAAACATGAACAACATACATACAAAAAATGCAGCAGTAATCGGAACGAAGAGAAATAATAAGAAGCAAATAACTCACCAAGATACCTCATAAATCACAGACATTTATGAGAAACTAGGGCTGAGATGACGAATTAGGGATTCAAAACCCCACCCAATCAGATTCTGGAAGGCCAAAACCCATAGATCGAGCATCGGTCGTCCTCACAGAGAAGAGAGAAAAGTATAACGAAAATTCTGGAGGAGATAGACAGTGGATCTGGAGGAATCTCTCCTCTATCACCGATCTCCGACCATCGGGGTGGACTCACCATATACCGTAGCCACCATCTTCTTCGCCTTCCTCCGATGAGTCAAGGCCAGGCTGTGTCCTCCGACCATAACTTTACCCAGTCCACCAAGACCACCCATGAGATGAGCAAAAACAAATCTGTAAAGATTTGTAGAGAGAGAGAGAGAGAGAAATAGTTTCAGACTTTTGTTGAGAGGGAGAGACATGCGGTTTTGGTGAGAGCAAGAGTGAGAAAGAAACAAATAAGATTTGTTAACCTAGTCATACCATGTTTTTACATTTTTAGCCATAGCCTGTAACTTGTTGTCGCCATTAATAAAAAAGAATGCGACGGCGTTTGTTTGGCGTCGCAAATTTCACATTTTTTTGCCACGGCTTACCAGTTGCCGTCGTAAACTCGTATAAATTTAGCGACGGCACGTTTGCTGTCGCAGCGCCATGACAAATATTAGACCAACGGCGACGGTAAAACTGATCCGTGGCAAATTTCGGTGGCTAACTGAATTCTTTTTTGTAGTGAATCACAGTGGAACATATAAACAAGAGACAATCATGGGCAAAAGACAAGGACATATAGTGGTTCACCATGTCATCGGAGGACATGACTACGTCCACTTTACAATCAACTATTACAATCAACTATCATGGCCAATAGGCCTTTGTGGAGTGAGTAGAGATTCCTTTTCTACACATGGGAAGCCTTCCTTTTATAGCTAAGGAAGGTTCCCACATATTACATATTTCCAATGTGGGACAAACTACACATAACTATTACCATAGTGCCTTCTTGTGGAGCTTGGAGGAGGACCTTCCGGATGTGGTACCGATGATCTTTCACCATGGCGAGGTAGGATATACATCGTATTTACAAGTTTCATGACTGGTCTATGGGTGGGGAAGGTAGTTCTCAACTACTGACTACATTATCGAATCGGCATCATAATTCCCGGCCAACTCGTTTTCAATGTGAACAATCATGTTATCAGTACCTACAATATCGATTGACAAATGGAGCGATAAAATCATGTAATCTTCGTCCTATTATAATATCAAAAATTTAAGCACTATTCTAAGAATTCAGATAAATTGAGGATCACGATACCGGGACGGTTGGCGTGTCATTGGGAATGCGGGTCGTGTACTTCTACTCACTTTGCCTGTCAAAACAATCAAAAGTCAAAGGATAGACCGGGTGTGCCAGCCTATAACACGCCGATGCTTAAGTCAGATAAGTAAAAAGGACCAGGTTAAGAATCTCGCTTGGATGGGGATTTTGTTTGTCATGACACCGGATAACTCGTGGTGAGCTTGTCGGTGTCGGGATTACCTAGTCCCCGAGTACCCCAAGTCTCGGCTTAAGCGAGGTTCTTGTTGTTCTCAGTACCCTTGGTGGTACCAGTATATTTTGATTGGACCACTCGTCGGCTTCAAAAGTCTCCAGTCGCCACAGAGTTGGTGCAGGTGATCAACCCTAAAAAATGACGTGATGCTACTCACACTCAGCAACGTTGCAATAAAAAAAATAGCAAATTACATATACATCCTCCAAAAAAATTTGAAACACAAATAAATCCACTTGTGTTGTTAAACAAATAAAGACAATTTTTAACAATTAAGGACAATTTTTTCTCTACATGTCATGTGTCATGGTTTAATTTACCAAACTAACCTTGTATTAATTAAATATGTTTTTAGAAGAGAAAAGTCTCTCCTTTTGAGATTTTTCAATCTGCATGTTATGTGTTATGGTTTAATTTACCAAACTAACCTTATATTAATTAAATATGTTTTTAGAAAAGAAAAGTCTCTCCTTTTGAGATTTTTCAATAAGTGGAATACAGTAGCAACATGAATTAACAACACACAACAACAACACACAACACACATGGGCAGCAACACACAACAACAACACACAACAGCAACACATATGATCATACGGTAACAACACACAACAACACATGCAGTAGCAGCACACATCAACAACACACACAGTAGCAACACACATAAACAACAACATGCAGTGGCAGCACACGCAGTAGCAACACACAACAACACACGCAGTAGCAGCACACAACAACACGCAGTAGCATCACACAACAACACACGTAGCATCAACAACACACATAGTAGCAACATACATAAACAACAACATGCAGTGGCAGCACACGCAATAGCAGCACGCATTAGTAGCACACAACAACACACTCAGTAGCAGCACAGAACAACACGCAGTAGCATCACATAACAACAACACACGCAGTAGCAACACACAACAACACACGTAGTAACAGCACGCAATAGCAGCACGCAGTAGCAGCACGCAGTAGCAGCACACAACAATACACAGCAACAACACACGCAGTAGCAACACACAACAGCACGCAGTAACAACACACAACAGCACGCAGTAACAACACACAACAACAACACACGCAATAGCACACAACAACACACGCAGTAGCAGCACACAACAGCACACAACAGCACACGCAGCTAGGGTTGGGCGGAAACCAACCCGCTAGTGAAAAACCGGCCGAATCAGGCCGGAAAACTGGTTTGGTAACCGAATCAGAAACAAACGGTTCAGAAAATATGTTTTTCCGACCCGGACCGGATTTGTCCGGTTCGAAAGCGGGTCCACGTTCTAAACTGGTCGAATGAAACCGCACCGCACCGATATATTGAATATATATATTTAAACTAATTTTAGTTCTATTTAAATTAAGCATATTTTTAATGGTTGTTGAATTTTCATTGGCTAGTAAGGGATTTCACCTAGGATCTACTGCATCTAATTCCCTCATAAAACCCTAATCCAATCTCTCCAATAAAGCGGACGCCATACAACCCATACTCTTCTATAAACTATAATCTCTCATCTTTCTTGATTCTCACTTTCTCAGTCTCTCCTCTCTCTTTCCGTCTTTCGAGTCTCTTCTCCCCGCCGTATCCAAATGGACCCGGTGAGACACTGCAGCCATCTCTGTAACTTTTAAGTTTTAGTGTGATTGATTTCGTTCGATTATGATTTCGTTTGCCGTTTATGATTTGGTTTCGAATTGGGGGAAGAACCACTCTTTGTTTATTTAGTATGCTCACTAGATCTGGGGAAGAACTCCTTGAGATCGATTCTGAACATGGGAAAATTTCTGAAAAAAATAATAATTTCTGGACCAGATTTGTGAAATAATAAAAATCATTTAAAACCAGTTTTGCACCGAAACCGACCCGGGCCGAACTGGAATTTCGGTTGACCCGAATATTTCGGCCCAACACGTTAAGAAGCAGTTGTCGGCCCATAAAATTTCAAAACCGAGTAATCCGGGTCAAATTCGGGTTAGACCCAAAACCAATCCGGGCCGATCCGCGCCCAGCCCTACACGCAGCAGCATCACACAATAACAGCACAAAGCAGCACGCAGTAACAACACAAAGCAGCACACAGTAGCAGCACACAACAACACACAACAACAACACACATAGTAACAACACACAACAACACACGCAGTAGCAGCACACAACAACAACACACATAGTAACAGCACACAACAACAATACACGCAGTAGCAGCACACGACAACACACAACAACAACACACACAGTAATAGCACACAACAACACACGCAGTAGCAGCACACCACAACACACAACAACAACACACACAGTAGCAGCACACAACAACACACACCAACTTCACACGCAACAGCAGCACACAGCAGCACGCATTAGCAGCACATAGCAGAATGTAGTAGCAACAACACGAAACATGAGCACGAATTAGCTACAAATGATCACTTTTTGCTGTCAAATTCAAAAGATATGAGTTTTAATTCTAAATTTTTTTTGAGTAAATCAAATTGTAGAGATCGAAGAATAATCAAATCAGATTTCGTTGGATTCAACGAAGCCTTAGTCAACATTCATCCTTTCATTATTCGGCTCCTCCTCCCTTCCTCGCCTCTTAGCGATTTAGTCGGAGCGATGACCGGCGAAGAAGAAGAAGAAGAAGAAGAGAGAGAGAGAGAGAGAGAGAGAGAGAGAGAGAGAGAGAGAGAGAGAGAGAGAGAGAGAGAGAGAGAGAGAGAGAGAGAGAGAGAGAGAGAGAGAG
>NC_020496.1:33427357-33433762 GCF_000184155.1 Fragaria vesca subsp. vesca | reverse complement strand
TGCATTGTGGGCTTAGGCTTATGTCCTTATTTGTTTAAATCTGTTGAAATGTGGTTTTTCTGTGTTTTGCAACTGTCTATGGTTGTGAGATGTCATTTTCTATAAAAAAATAAAAAGTCAATTTTGTAATTTACTTGTTAACACATTCAGTTAAGTAAAAAAAAAAAGGATGGAAAATGACTGCATCCAGTGGTAATTATATAAATATCTATCTTTCAGGCCATATTTACTCGTCATTGATTCCATTACGGTACACCCATAAGTTGCAGAAAAGTGCCATAACACCACTATCATGTGGGCTCAAACGTGTAGACCCAAAACGTGCAGTCTGCAGACCCAAAACGAGGTCACTGTGATACCTGGGATGCAGCATCAAAGTATGTGAAACTATTCAAAACCCTGATGGAGACTAAACATTTTCGTAACAAAAGTCGAGCTTCAAGATAATGCTCGTTTTCTACCAAAATAGAAGAAGATAATGCTCGTAAATTAATGCTCTTGATCGAGATCCAGCATTTAGAGAGAGCAGAAACCAGACGGGTAAATTAACCAGAGGAGGTGCTGAGGAAGAACCCAGGACGGAAAGAAAGAGGGAGCATGGAGCTTGAAGACAGACCATCATTTTTCAAGGTCCTTGTTGGTGACTTCTCCCAGCAACTGGTAATCTCACTTGTTTCTCTTTTTTAAGTTTAATCAGCTTGGATAGCTTCGTCAATGACATTCTGATCGAGGTGAGTGATTTGTCTCATGTTCTTTTCGCAATAAGTATCAAAAATTCCTACCACAGTCTGCAACCAAACCACAAGCTAATTGTTCAACAAAGGTTACAGTTTTTAGTCATCTCTAGTTCAAATTCTCTTTGTACTTTTTTCATAGCAAACATTATAAGCAGATTAATTGCCGTAGTGAAAAATTTGCTTAAATGTTCGTATTGTTCCTTAAGGGGAAGTTCTCGTGCGTACAAATTAATCCAATGTGTGTTATCTGTAACAGCATTTAATCTTTGGTGAGACGGAAGGCTTGTAAACTAAATCTAACTAAACCAATTTTTGTCTTGGCTGATCTTACACTTGGCTAGTTCCTTTTGTTTGTCTGGTATACGCGTATTAAACGTTTTATGATCATAGCCTACAAATATCATTCAGATTTTGATTGATCTCTTTGAATCTATTAATTTTGTAGTGTATACCGCGTGCGTTTGTGAAGAACTTCAATGGTCATGTACCACGATTTTGTGGCCTTAGAGGCCCTTGTGGGAACTTGTGGGCTGTAAATTTGAAGGTGATCAGGAATCGCTTGGTTTTTCATGATGGTTGGCAGAGTTTTGCAAAGCATCATTTTCTGGAAATTGGGGATTTCTTGACTTTCACTCTAGATGGTGAATCAATTTTTGATGTCATAATTTATGGTAAAAGCTACTGCGAGAAGAATATAGAAGCAGCCAAGAACATGATAGGAGATGTTGTGGACAGAACAATAAGTAAGTTATTCTGTTAACTATTTGAATTCATTTCTCTACACCTTATAAAAGCTTGGTGTGTGCCATGCATCTTGTAACAACTTGGTTTTGTTGTTGTATTTGCATGCCTTATACAGACACTGACATCATTTTAGGAAAGAGACTTGCACCTGATCTTGTGGAAGAAACTTCCATTGGACCCATCTCTTCCAATCCAGCAAATCTATTTTTCAAAACTACTTTTACAAGGTCTTTACGATATAACCTGGTGAGTACTTACTTTTTCGTGTGATTATTAATCCGATGTCGTTGTACTGCTCCATTTTTAAGAAGCTTTTTTCCCTGTTTTAATTGCAGAAAATTCCAGCCAGAGTAGTCAAAGCCGCAGGTCTTATGAGCAATAAAACTATAATGCTTCAAGATCCATCTGGGAAGCCATGGTCTATTAAACTCACTGAGACGACAAGGGGTCAATTGCGTATGAAAGATTGGTATAAATGTTGTGAAGAGAACCAAATTTCATATGGAGACACCCTGATAATTGAGGTAGTCAAGCATTCCGTATTTCAACTTCATGTTCATAAAGTAGGAGCGGCCCTGGATGTCGTGGAAGAAACATCTATGGTACCCTTCTCTATCAATCCGGCAAATCCTTTTTTCAAAACTATGTTTAAGAGGTCTATGCGATATGACCTGGTGAGCACTTACATTGTCGGCAAATTCTTAAGCCAATGTCAGATTGTCGACTGCTCTATATGAAGCTTTCCCTGTTTTGATTGCAGATAATTCCAAACAGAATTGTCAGAGCTGCAGGTCCTATAAGCAAAACCATAGTGCTTAAAGATCCAGCTGAGAGGCAGTGGTCTATTAAACTTCACGAAACTACAATGGGTCGATTGCGTATGGAGGGTTGGGGCAAATGCTGTGAAGAGAACCAAATTTCTACTGGAGACACCATTGTTATTGAGGTAGTCAAGCATTCTGTATTTCAACTTCATGTGTATAAAGCAGGAGCAACCCTGGATGTGAAAACTCAAAGCTAGCTGCCTTTAGGATTTCAGAATGCACTGCTATTCAAATCTCATCACAAAATGGTCTTGCTCATCTTGGTCAAAGGATAGGAACATCTTATAATTCACTCCCTGATCGGTACATGTGTTTCTCATCTGTAGTGTTTATGCATGGTAAGTTTTTTCTGTAAGTGACTCATTGTTGAATCATATTTCCATTGCTCCTTAACGTTTTAATGTTGAATGGGCACTATCTCGCTAGTGTATGTATTACTGTTGCTTGTTCACCCTTGTTGCATACTTGCATTCATTCTCGGCTAGAATAGTTGAATTGTTGCCTTCTCTTTTGTGATTTGGGATTCCAACATTTCCGATCATAGTCCATACCACTTAACAAGTCATGAGCTTTTTCTGTTTCTTTTGAGAGATTTATAATGACGGTTTCACTTTCGTCAGGCCATATATATATGTTCATGTTAGACGAAGTTTAACACTTTAACTCTATAATTTTTTTTGACCCTGATCCCAAAAATGTGTACAGAAAACCAGATGGGTAGCACTTATGCTTCCAATAACTAGTTCATGTTAGAGGCTGTAATGCTCATATAGATTATCATGATGTGGATTGGGAACGATATAATACGTACGGAGACAAAAGGGACACAAACAAGTTAACGTATTACTTATTAGATGGTGGTTTATTATTGAATTGGTTAGACTAAGAATGATTTGGACAAGCATGAGTTACATGAAGTTTGACAGTCACTTAACTAAGCAGAATAAGTTACTAAGAGATTTGAATACAATTTAATCCAAATCAGAAGAAGTTTTACACTACTTCTTTTATGCGGTAGGAGAATCTGGTTCTCTATTACTAATCAGATGAATCAGTTCCTGAGTCTGCAATTCTTTCTGATCTCTCCGTTAGTCCCAGTAAGAACATTAATATTCCCCATCTTCACAATAGATTCAACAAAGTCTTTCCTCCACGCATTGTTATCCTTGCTATAATTTCTCACCAGCCCATCCTGAGTTCCATTGTTGAAGAACTCCTGGTCTGAATGAAGAAGGCCGTGACGATCCACGAGGCCCCGGTAGTAATCGTTATCGAAGGTAATGACTGAGTTATCAAACGCAGCTATATTGTTATCACCACCGGCCCGAGGGCAAATAATCCTTCTTGTACTAGCAAATAGGGGATCTATGTTGGTGTCCTTGTAAATGTGGCTCCTGAAACTGGCACATCTGGCATAGCCTATGGAGTGCGCTCCCACAAGCACTGTCATGTCCTGGCGTGATTCGAGCTATCTCCAAATCTCACGATCCAAGTCCCAATAGTTCAACCGTGATCACAAGCATCAAATTTTAAATCATGTGATCCTGATCTAAACGGGAGCTTCACCAAATTGAAACTCGATCGTATGAGACACCAAGTCTCAAGCGTCACCTGGGTTCTGATACCACTTGTTATGCGGAAGCGTCAAACAAACATGAAGTACCAAAATATGAGAAAAGATAAATAGACAGAAAATCTAAGGAGACCAAAGATTTACGTGGTTCACCTTAGAACAAAGGGCTACATCAACGGGCAAAAACAATGAAGATATTCCACTAATATCAAAATGAGATTACAAGGTGTTTAACACTTAAACCCAAAAATTCTCTATCACACCCAAAATACACTCACAAAAGAGAAACACCAAATAGAAGAACAACTTCTATAGAACCCTAAACTACGGCTACTTCTCAATAACCTAAAGTTGCGGCTCTTTTGTCTCTCCCACCTTAATCGGTGACATAAAGCACATATATATAGTGCATAGACAAAACCTAACCTAATAGGATCAGGTTGATTATATGGGCTTACTAAAAAATAATTTATGAGCTTATATTAATTTAAGCCACAAACCAACAATCTCCACCTATTAATCAAAATCTCCAAAGTAGAATCTTCTCCCAAGCTCTCCTCCATCAAACCCCAAAGGGTACTAATTGCAAATAGCAATCAAGCCTAAGCCAAGCTTTGAACTTACAACAAGAACTGTCTTGATCAAAAGTAGATGACTCTGACGAAGAGATTGAATTTCTTCATGCAAAGCAACGTTGTACAACCAAAGTTGCTTCTCTTCAATATCACCAACAAAAACAAGTACCTCTTGACTAGGCTAAATGAAAGCACACATTGGCACTTTCCTTAAAGTTTGAACAAGCTCCACCTGCTCACACACACACTGTGGCCTGAAACTACATCAATAGACTCTCTTTCAATTAGCATAGCATACTCTTCAAAGTTCATAACTTGGCTAATTACAAATTTGGATGACTTATACCGGACACACCACAAGTCATAAATATTCACCCCATATGCAAATACATGGAATACAAATTTTGTCCTCCTCTAAAGTTTACCATCACTCACATGAGCACCAAACGGACAACTAATATCAGAATAATCAGCATGAGTACCAAACCATACATTAATTGGAGTCTTGAAATAAAATGCAAACGATGAAGACCAATTAACCAAGTAGTAGGAATTAACAGATTCAGCACCAAACTCCTTAGACTTATCCAAATTAGAAAGCATGCAAAATACTTTCTCTAAGAGGGATCCACAAATATGTTCTGTAATTTTTATACGTGGTGTCTTCAAAATAGTGCGGTGTCTCACTATGCAATCTTCATAGAACCGATCAAACTGGCCCTCAGCAAATACACTTGTAACAATATCTAAATATGGACTCGATGAAGAGACCGATGGGGCACCAACAACTGTGTTACCCTGAAGTGTGTAGAGATTATGGCAAATCAACTTTCCCTGAATCACTACAAGAGCACCCTTACTAACTCTTAGAACTCCACCTTGAGACGAAAACTTATAGCCTTGTGAGTCAAGAGTACCCAAAGATATCAAATTATTCTTCATATCTGGAACACGTATAACATTTTCCAAAGTCTTGATAATTCTATCATGCATCTTAATTCGAACTGTTCCAATCCCCATAACTTTATTAGGAAAATCATGTACCATAAAGACAAAACTTCTATCAACAGACTGATAAGTATCAAACCAATCTCGATTGAAACACATATGGTGCGAGTATGCCGAATCAAGCAACCAAGTATCAACAGAAGAATCACCAACAAATAAGACAAAGTCAAAAGTAGACTTTTCATCCACATAATTAGCATCATCACCAGAAGAATTTTCAAAAGACTTACTTTTGTTTTTGAGTTTAGGGCATTCAAGGGTCCAATGACCTTCTCTGTGGCAATAGTTGCATCTACTCTTTCTAATCCGAGGCTTAATTAAACTTCAAATTACCTTTATTACTGTTTTCCTCTCTACCACAAACTACCAAACCATGTTCTTTATTATCATTCAAATTGTCTGACACCTTCTTCTCACTACTACAAATATTGCCTTCCATGACAGTATTTTTATGACGTTTGCTCGAAAACGTCATTAAAACCTCTTACCATGACGTTTTCGAAAGCAAACGTCATGGATCAAAATTTGATGTTAAATTTATGATGTTTGTCAAACGTCATGGTAGGTCTCATCATTTAATGACGTTTTTTAAATATCATTATTTCTATGAAAATATTTAAACGTCATGAAAATAGTTTTCATGACTTTTAATAAATGTCATGAATAACAATTGGGCCATGACGTTCTTAAAGCGTCATGAACGTTTTTGGTACGATTAAAATTTTCGTTCTCTAAAGACCCGAGCCCGTGTTTTTCCAACACTTCGCCAATTTGTTGAGACGACGACCTATTTTTCCACACTTCCTTTCCCTCTCGATTCAATCCCTCACGACCTCGTTCTTCTTCAACTCATTCCCCGCAAACGAGCTTCATTCCCCTTTGCTGGATTTTCATAGATCGCCTCCAGAAGACTCTTCCCAGCCTCTCTCTCTCTCTCTCTCTCT
>NC_020496.1:33421337-33427337 GCF_000184155.1 Fragaria vesca subsp. vesca | reverse complement strand
TACCTACCTCCTCTCTCTCTCTCTCTCTCTCTCTCTCTCTCTCTCTCTCTCTCTCTCTCTCTCTCTCTCTCTCTCTCACCATCCCAATTCGATATGAAGAATGAACGAGTTTGGTAGGCCTCTTTGTTAATTGATGTTAGCTAGGGTTTTTCGAAATTTCCGATCAAATTTCAAGGGTAGGCCTCTTTGTTAACTGATCTAGGGTTGTGTTTGGAATTGTTTTTCAATTCGATTTAGGGTTGTTTTCAATCCGGTTTGGGATTTTTTTTCCAACTCGAATTGGTTGTTTTACAATTTAATTTCGGGTTGCTTTTCAATTAGACGAGGGATTTGTTCATTAAATCGATGGCTTCTGATGCGATTGCGAACTCCTTGTCTCTTTGGACCTGTAAGTCTTCAATTTTCAAGTTTGGGTTTCTATGTTTTACTCTTGAACGACCGGTCTATTACTTTCTGGGTTATGAATTTTCAGTCTTCAATATCCTCGAACTCAAGCAGCAAAGCATAGAGGTCTTGGAACTTGGTAAGTTGCTGGCTTGGTTTCACTCTTTGTTACTTTGTTTGATTTCTGGGTTTCAATTGAATCAATAAAGCCTTGTTATATTTTTTTTAATGGAAAGTTGAATTAATTTTTAGTTATGGTAGTATATAGATGATAGAGATTGACAAACTCTTTGGCAATGCTGAAGACTCTCTGTGTGCATTTGGGGTTCAATCTAAGGAGACTCAGAGAGGGTCTACATTGAACCCATTTATACCGAATGTCTGGAGGTAGAATCCTCTTTCTAGACGCTTAGATGTTCAGTTGATTTTGTTTTGGCTTCTCAGGTTACTGAAATCTGTTAGTGAACTTTGTTACTTGTATGCTTGCTATGGAAAAGAAAAAGAGACACACACATAGATAGTAACTGTATGCAATTGCACTATATAAATTTTAGCTGAAAATGAAGCTGATATCACAGCTGCGCAGGAAGCTGGATATGATAGGGCACTAATAGCTCGATTGGCCCTAAAGCCTGGGAAGGCATGTGTCTTACTACTCTCTTAGTTAAAGTACTGATTGATCTCTTAATCCCATATCAGTTGGTTGTGGATTAACATCTTGTTTTTCGTTTCTATAGATTTCTTCACTTGCAAAATCTATGCGTCAGCTTGCGGACATGGACGAGCCCATTGGCCGTGTCTTGCAGAAAACAGAGGTCAGGATACCTTACTAGTTCTTATGACTAGAAATTATTGAACACATTGTGATACTGATTTTAGAATTTTATACACCTAGAAGACAGGTATAAAAGTTCTTAGTTTACCCATCTAAATCATCTGGTGGTCTTGCTCATATCTGATTTTCGACTGACACCCAAGATTAGAAAGAATCTTTATTGTTCAAACATGGAAGTTAAAGCTATTACTTAAAGATACACTTCTCCCTTTGCTCTTGCATGCAGGTTGCAGATGGACTTATCTTAGAGAAAGCGACTTGTCCCTTGGGTGTACTTCTGGTTGTTTTTGAGTCCCGAACTGATGCCCTTGTTCAGGTAGACATAAAAATCCATTATATTGTCAATTCCTGCATCTTTAAACATCTATGCACAGGTGGAAAAGTTTTTCTTCTATTATGTAACCCTTTTAGCTGTTTTTGTTACTCTGTAAGACTTAGAAACTATGGAAGTATCTTATAAGGCACCTAATATGTTTAGACTTGAGCTTTGGTGTTTAATGTTTAGACTGATAAGGTGGGGATTTATCTATCTCTGAAGTAGCTTGGGAGTACAGGCTACCTGGGATTGGATGACTGGATGTAACTATATATGTTCCTGGGACTTTGCATTGCGGCTTTAGGTTGGGAGTAGAGGCTACCTTTGTCTATAGGTATTGGGCTATTTTGCAAAAAAAAAAATTTGTGTGCATTTTGTCTTTTAATTTCTACCTTTGCATTGGGCTGTTATTATACAAATCATTCCGGTACTTTGAACCTTTCTGTAAGAAAAGCATATATATATATATATATATATTACTGAAATGAGCAGTCATATTTTTGCAGGATTTCTTAAAGTAGAACAATACTAGAAAGTTTTGTAGTAAGTATTTGGCACTGAAGTGGCAACCTATGTTTGTGGGAGTTTTGTATGAGGTACATTTGCTATTGATCCTCTTGCTAGTTGTGAATAAGGCTGTAAGTCTTAATTATAGCCAAGTTTGTTGTTATCATATATCAAATTGTTTTACAATTAGATGATGTCTGAATAGCATAGTTGACCTAATGCTTCTGTATGTCTTAGGCAATAGGCATATATACCATTCATGTAAGCTAGTTGTAGGAATATATGATTGATAACTTGTCAGTTATCCCGAGTTATATATATTGACTGCAACTTCTCATTAATCTGTTGTGCATTATCTTTCTTGAATCTAGATCATAGTATATGCTCATGTGCCCTTTTGTTTGTGACTTATTATTGTCATGAAAACCCTTCTTTGGAACAGTCGTGTTTGACTGTTTGTGTTCCCTTCATATTGTTCACAACAAGACAGGATGATTTAAAAGGTAAAAATATCAATGAGTAGTTATAAAAGTTTATGGTCCCTGATACGGTTCCATCAAGTGAGCATATATGTTATGTGGTTAATGTAATGTTTGTGACTCTGTATTGAGTTCAACTAATCTTCTTCTGAACTTCCATCAACATACATAGGTTCATTGGGAATCTTGATCTTTGTGGCCAACAAGTTCAGAAGCCCTGTTGAACCTCACTGGGATTTCTCGTTGTATTACCACATGTGGCAAGTGATGAAGCAGCATGTAAGTTAGGGTTCCATGTTATTTGCGTAGGAATGTAGGAATGTGTTGTGCTAACTCTGTATTGTGAATTAATGTAGTCCATACTTGTGGATGTAGGATGTGCTGTACTAATTTTCATTTGGATACCCTTTGATGTTAGAGTACTCTTGATGTAATGAAACTAAATAGTGAAATAAAAGTATTGTGCCTCCGTTGATATGTAAATTAATTGATATTTGATTTGTAATTAGATATTTGATTTCTAAATTTAATCAGAAATCAAATAATTTTTTTTATAATATGAAAAACAATTTATGACGATAAGTAAACGTAGTGTAAGCCATTATTATGGCAGTTGAAAAACGTCATTGAAAACCTTTTAATAACAGTTTAAAAACGTCATTAAAAAGGTTTCTATGACGAGAAAGAACTGTCATCAAAAAGTTTTCAATGACGTTTTTCAAACGTCATTGAAGGGTACCATTTCCATGACACAGGTTAAGACGACATTTCTAACGACACAGAGTAGTAGTGTCTTTAGTTCTCTTGTACTCAAAGCTGCTTTGACATCTTCTAAAGAGATAGCCTCTCTTCTATACAACATAGTGTCGACAAAATTTTCAAAAGAATGAGGTAAAGAGCATAGCAAAATCAAAGCCTGATCTTCATCATCAATTTTCACATCCATATTTCTCAAATCAGATATATAAGCCTATTAAACTCATCAATATGGTTTTGAACAAGTATACTTTCAGGTACATCCAAAGAGTGTATAGTCGCTACTTCAAATATAATCGATTGGTGAGGGATTTGGTCATATATAATTTCTCCAGCTTTAGTCACAAACTAGGTGCAGTCGTCTCATCGGCAACTTCACGTAGAACCTCATCTGAAAGACATAACAAAATTGCACTATGTGCTCATTCTAACATGTCTTCTTTTTCTTCATTTGACAAAGTATGTAGTTGGCAAAACACTTGCACCTTTTAGCGCCTTCAATAGCCCTTGCTGAACTAATAGGGCTCACATCTTCAAATGCCGAAGGTTTAAATAATTCCTTCCGTTAAATTTATCGATCTCATATTTCGCAGAATTAGTGGACTTCATAATTGAATCCAGAATATGAAAATAACCCCAGAAGTAACCAAAACTCTAGATACCAGTTGTTATGTGGAAGCGGCACACACGGGTCCCACACACACGGGTCCATAAATACTGATACTGTCCCCAGTTTAGCTACCCGGATGCGAAACATGTATGGAGTTTTAATACAAAAGGCCTCGACATTAGTGTGTGTGGTACCATTCCTTATAACCTAAGGATAACTCTTCACGTTTCTAACGTGGGATTTCAAAGGGCTCTAATATCAAAGCCACAGTTTTCCAACACTGCAACAGTATGTGTATACTCATGGTTGGGCTGCTAGAGTTACCTCAGGAATTCTCTCTCCTTTGCTCTTCACTAGGAGGTATGTACGTACCCATTTACGTATGTCCTCTATCTTTTTCGAATTTCTAGATAGGTCTCTTCGTTTTAAGTTTTACGTGATGAAGTGTGGTGAATGCATGCAGGGCTACTGGTAGGAATGATATCAGCTCTGATGTGGTGTTTGCTACTCCGACCTGCACGCAGGACGAAAGTTACAATGACCATCTATCCCCAGGGTACGTACTCTAGCTACAAGCTAGCTTTGCACCTATATATGTTCGGTGCTGGAATTACGATCCCCCTATATATGAGAACCTTTGGACTACTTCAGTATGCATGGTAATAGCAGCACCCATGCAATTTGCTAATTAAGAACGACTTTAAATTTGAAGACAGGCTGATTTTTGAACCAAACATAACATGCCGGCTGATAGCCATGGCATCATAGATGAGTTAGCGCTTGAAGAAAAGAGGAGTTTGAGAGAGAAACGAACAGAGAGGAAAATCTCAGAAATGAAAAATGCTTCAACACAGAAAGCTTAGTTACAAAACAAAGTGTCTCCAGCTATTTATACAAGAAAGGAGCTAACCAACTAAAACAGTTGGATTTTGCCGTAACAAAAGCCAGTGACTCATACAAATTTGAGGCTAACAGCTAGGTCAACATATTTTTACAGTATAATCAACACCCTCCCTCAAGCTCAGCTAGGTATACTAGCCTGAGACCGGCCACCAAGCATCCATCGAAGTTAATAGTACGTAATTAACTCTAAAACAAGGAATAGATAGCTAAGCATTTATATGCATATGCAACCACTGACGAGAAAGATGTGTAGCTCAGTAGTCTCACCGCGCGCATTCCATGCATAGCTTAACATATATACGATATATCAGTCAGCATACCCAGTCATGCGATAATACATTAATACATCTACAGTAGTATGCATGATCCATTCTTGCATAACAAGGATATTCTAGGCCAGATATATATTGCAGAAACTACATATAGCTAGTAAGAATAACACTGTTCCTTTTCTTGTTCTTTATAACCTGCGTGTTATATAGCTAGATGTATAGATATAGATATAGATAGTAGATATATATATATATATATATATATTCTCCGTCTTGCCTGTCCATGAATAGTGAAACTTCCCCAACCCGATATGAAGAGAGGCGGATGCTGAAACCCTAGCCTAGCTACGAATGACCTCCGCCTTAAGCTATCTGCAAAATGATGTAAAGGAACGCATTTATATCAGTGCATAGAAAACCAAGCAGGCAATTACTTACATGATAATTTAAAACAAAAACTCTTGAATACTTCGATAATTATATCAGATCATACATTAGCTATTTTTTTTTCCAATATTAATGTACCGTGTAAATATAGAGTAATGCTAGGTGAACCACTTTTGAGGAACCACCTTAGAGCCCACCTTAGGTGGCATCATATATGGCATAGCCACATCATCAAAATATTATCTGTGTCTTTTATATTTTCATTTCTTCTTAATTACAAAATTTATTTTCCTTTTTTTCACTTTCAATAAGTAATCTTCGTCTATAAATTAGGTACAAGAATAACACGCATGTATCCATGTATGTTCTTTCTTCCTCTGGTTGGTATATATTCTCCAGCACTGATCGTTATTTCATACAGTTTTAGTAAAAAGAAAATAGAACCTGAACTTGTATTCAAATTTCTACATCGATCATAGCTTTAGCTAGTATTTATCATACACCCGTAGACAAGATAATACTTGCTTGATTCTATCTTTCAAACTTGGTTT
>NC_020496.1:33385564-33421317 GCF_000184155.1 Fragaria vesca subsp. vesca | reverse complement strand
TTTGCCTCTTACGTACCACTCTTGTTACTGGGCAGTATATATGCATAATTGCCAAGGATGTCAAATTGCAATTGAAGGCCTTCAAGAGTCCCCATCCCCCAACGATAATGATGATGTACCATGGTCAAACTAGGAAAAGATCAGTGTTCGTTATCAACCCAACCTCACTGAATATTAATCTTCTACCCGGTCATGGTGATCGAAAGCCAATTCACAGAAGGAGTTCGTATACGAGGAATCGTAGTCACATAGATATCAAAGAAAACCCATCCAACTCAACAATATATGACCCATGAAATTCTAATAAGCAGCATGTGATACTCTAATTCGATATGAGTTGATCATGGAAAATCAGATAATTAAGATGGTTGAGCAGAGGGTGTGAGAGGAGAAGGATGAAGACGGCAGATGAAAAAGAATAATAAAATTAGGGTTTATATGATTAAACTAAGAAAGTGTCAAAAAGAAAAATGAATTTTAGTAATCTCTATTAATGAAAATACAAAAGACATAAATAATATTTTGATGATGCGGCACTGCCACATATACTGCCACCTAAGGTGGGCTCTTAGGTGGTTCCTCAAAAGGTGGTTCACCTAGCATTACTCGTAAATATAAGGGCTGCGACGGCCTCCTACGCCTATCATTTTCACCTCCTCAAATTTCAACAACCTGCACAGAACCACATAACAGCCAATCACACCCTGACCCTACCACGTCACATTTCAAATCCCGACGCTTTAAAGGCACACGCTTTTAGGTCACTGGTTCCACGTGCATAAAATTGGCTGCTATACACTATACACATTTGTATGACATACATCAAACCGTGAGTCATCCGATCGTTTAACAATTCAAAATTCAAGACGATCGGACGGCTCACGGCTTGATGTATGCTATACACATATGTATATGTATAGTAGAAAAGTCTCACGTGCATTACAAAAAGCAACGAAAAAGGCACACGCATAATGACACGTGTCGAACAGAGAGAGAGAGAGAAAAAGGGAGAGAGAATTAATTACAGTCTGAGGGATTTGCTGGTATCTGGACTGTCACCGAGAGTCTGACGGATCTTGACTTCGGAGAAGCAGCCTTGAGAGAGCAGCTTCAGGATGGCGTCAGCTTTGCGTCGCATATTAGTTCTTGTTTTTAACAGTTTGCAAGATCTTAATTTTAAGTTTTTGTTTTGAGTAGAATAGGCTTGATCTTTATATATGCACATGTTGTGTGCGTGTGTGTATATAGTTGAGTGTCCATCCATGTTTTTGCTTGGCGATAAGAACAGAATTACTTGGAATGCAATCCACCGCCTCAACTTCCCAGCTGATTCAGTTTTGCAAATGGAACCCGTTTTCCCACTTCCGTAAGGAGTATTTCAGCTATTCCGAAAGAAAAGGAAACTTGCTGACAACAGTCAACAGACTTGCATATATAGAGGCACTAGTACCTCTTGCCAAAATGATCTTCGATTCCTTTCTTTCCTCCACCTTAATTGGTTTGGTTCATATATACTTTTGGCCTAGGTGTGTTCTCTTGCTATCAAGACTGGATTTTTCAAATAAGTCGAGACTAGTCGGAGGCCTTGAATCCGAAGGCAGCAAGAAGATGACAGAGCTCTTCCTATCAACCGCATCAAAGACGATATCTAGAGGTAAAGAAAGCAAAGATGGAGAAGAGGCCTCTACGTTCCCGGCAGCCCCAAGAAAGTTCTCACCACCTCCACCAAGAAGCATCTGCAACAAAGTGAATGAGTTCTATATCAAGTATGATGATCTGAAACCCGCGTTCAAACTCTACTTCGAAAGAGAAAGTAGCAAAGAGATAGAAGATGAAGAAGATGACTGGGATTAAGAGCGAGGAACCGAAGGACCAGCTAGTTTTGCGTATTCTCCTTACTTGATCAGTATTTGTTTGTTCCTTGCTACATGTATGGACATATCTGATCAAAAAATTTAATTATCTGATGTATCAAGCTTTGCTTGGCTAGGTAGCCATGCATCTTTGTACGTTTCTTGAAATTTTGTATTATTACATCATTAATTGGAATGATCAGATCGATCTTGTTTATGTTGAGTTTCGTGATTCTTTAGTATTCAGTTCTTTCTTGATCAGTCTTAAGCATGTGTTTTTCCACGATTAATGAAACGTGCAAGAATCACTTCCCGGGAAAAACAACATTGTTCTATTCAGAAAGTAAATTTGATCACCAAGAACCACAAAACTCCATTACATGCAGTACCATAAAACTTAGTTATATACATAAAAGTTGTCTAATTGATGGGATTAATTAAAAAGAATCTAAACAACTGCTTCAATGTAAATACAATGGGCCGGACTAGGGTTTTGATGACCTCCAAATTAACAACGTACCTTTCAATAATTGGGGTTTGAGTAGGAGAGATCAAATACTGGCCTCGCCTTGCAACTGATAACGTACCCTACTGCTGCAACCAAGAAGTTGCTTTTGCTAAGCACGCCATAGATTAGAAAGAAGCTATAGCATGCTAGAGCCTACGGACAATCGTTTCTTAGCCTCTATGATCATGACGCCATGCTGGGAAAGCAAGTTCTTCGATTCACTTATCATCAGTTACAAGTTTACAACACTAAAGTCATCAAGCTCCGATCACCGATGAAGCATCACTGTCTAATACGTACTGTATAAGCAAAGCCATTATACATTTTAAAGCTGACCCCATGAAGGAGGCGATTAGTCATCAGCATACCCAGTCATGCGATATTACATCTACAGTAATATGCGTGATCCATTCTCGCATAACAAGGATATTCTAGGCCAGATATATATATATATTGCAAAAACTACCTATATATAGCTAGTAAGAATAACAGTTCTTTTTCTTGTTCGATCTTATATAACCTGCGTATTATATAGATATAGATATAGATAATACTCATATAGTCATATTAGATATATATATTATCCGTCTTGCCTATCCATGAATAGCGAAACTTCCACAACCCGATATCAAGGGAGCGGATTTGATCACGTATAGCTGAAGCTGAAACCCTAGCTACGAATGACCTCCTCCTTAAGCTATCTGCAAAATGATGTAAACCAAGCAGGCAATTAGTTACATGATTTAAAACAAAAACCCTTAAATAGTTCGATAATTATACCAAATTATACATTAGCTATTTTTTTTTTTTCCCAATATTAATGTACCGTGTAAATATAAGGACTACGACGGCCTCCTGCGCCTGTCCTTTTCACCTCCTCAAATTTCAACAACCTGCATAAAAACACATAACAGCCAATCACACCCTGCCACGTCACATTTCAGACCCCGACGCTTTAAACGCACACGCTTTTAGGTCACTGGTTCACGTGCATTACAAAATCAACGAAAAAGGCACACGCAGACTGACAGCTGTCGAACAGAGAGAGAGAAAGAAAAAGGGGGAGAGAATTAATTACAGTCTGAGGGCTTTGCTAGTGTCGGGACTGTCACCGAGAGTCTGACGGATCTTGACTTCGGAGAGGCAGCCTTGAGAGAGCAGCTTCAGGATGGCGTCAGCTTTGCGTCGGATATTAGCGGACCCGACCTTCTTCGTTTTCTTCTTCTGCTTCTTGATCTTCCTGGTGTGCTCACCAATGCTCGCGAGCCTACTCCAGCTCCCGGCTAGCTTCGGCTCGTAGGAGTGACGGCTTCGCGCGCTAGAGTAAGCCGCGCTGGAACTGGTGGACAGGCACGAGGACTCCGACGAAGTGGAGGCAAACGACGTCGTCATGGCCACCTTCACGCCGGAGCGAGTTCTCCAGGAGTTGAATGTCACGCCGGTTTGGATCTTGGAGCGGTTTTTCTGCACGGCCTGAGATTCAGGGGAATTTTAGTTACTATTTCAAACAGAGCACAAAATCTCATAGATTTGAACTTGAGGATTTCAAATCTAGAACCAAGCTTTCCGATTACTCACTTTTTCTGGAATCGGATTCAAAATTTTATTGTAAAACAGTTTAATTTAGCAGCGAAGACGAACTGGAATTTGAAACTATAAAATCACAACTGGAATTGGGGAAAACAAAGCAAATTGATTTCATAGAGGCAAAAGTGAGAATCGGATTCAAGAGATTATTTAACGAACAGATTATACACAAAAATAGCCGAAAAAAGAAGAAGAAGAAGAAGTGAAAGATGCGAAAATGGAGGAAGAACAGAGAGAACAAAATGATTCCAGGAGGTGGAGCTGAGAACCAGAATTAGCCAAATTTTGGCCGGAATTACAAGAGTCCGATTGAGCGAAAAAAAAATAGGCAAAGTGCAAAAATGGAAGAGAAACAGAGCTGTAGCAATAAGTGTTCAGGTGCTCGGAATCAAAACACACTCCGATTTGAGCCAAACAGAACTCCTATTAGGCACAAAATAAGCTAAACTGAGCTCCGGTGAGGCTCAAATTCAACCAAATAGAGCTCCGATTATGCACAAAATTAGCCGAACTACGAAGGACTCAGTCACATTTGCACAGCATAAGCAAAAATTAGAAGAAAAAAAAAAAGCGAAGAGAAACAGAGAGAGAAGGCTCACTCTGAGCTTCACATCACGATGAAGAGCAGCAAGAGTGATCATCCTGATTGTGCGAGCTTGAGTCTCCTCACTGGATCTAGCGAGCAAGGAAGTGCAGCACGATTTGGAGTCGCCAGAAACAAAGCTCTGTTCTCCGAAATTAGTGATCTCGCTCTTTCCTAGCTCCGATCTCACCACCGATGACTCACCGCCGTCATCAAAACCGCCCCTGCGTGAAAACTCAGCAATCAGAATCGAGGTTTTTGAAAACGAAATTTGCAGATTCAAAATGAAATTCAAACGAAATTGAAAACGAGATGTACTTGGGAGGTTGTGGTGGTGGTGGTGTGACGGTGAGGAGGAGCAAAGCCGAAGCAGCTGTGCGTTCGCTTGAACATGGAAACGGCGCCATTGATGGTTCTCTCTCTCTCTCTCTCTCTTTTCAAAAATGGCGGTTCCTTTTCTCTTTTTGAATCTCTCTCTCTCTCTCTCTCTAGAAACTTTTACTCGCTTTCTTTCCCTCTCTGTAAATCGGTTACAGTTACGGGGAATGGTGAGTCGGTGATTGAGATTGGTTATAGTTACCGGGGCATGGAGTTAGTTAGAGCTGCTTGGAGCTTTTTGATTGGGTTGTTACCAATGCTTACCGTCACAGCCTGCAGTGTCATTCACTTTTGAATTTTGCGGTTAGTCACTTGGAGACTGTGATCAGTTAGGTGCTGTTTGGGCCAGGATTTGCAGTCGGAGGCCCAAGATAGAAATGGTCAAGTGACAACTGACCAGGCGAGGTAACGAGCGCCGTGTGACTCAGATACAAAGATTCCGACCAGATGAAGCACCAAGTATGCTGGAGCCTGGAGGTCATGTAGTCTTGACTTCCAAGTGAAGTATCATACCAAAGATGGCCTAAGTCATTTTCATATATCGTTTTCATGCATGTTACAATAAATGTAATGTTGTGACTGACAATTACAGTAAATGCAAGTTCTTACAATTATAGTACAAATAGTATACCAGAAATATTTGATATGTTACAACAAATGGTTATGGTATCAGGGATGAGGGATAACTGTACTTGTAAAAAGAAAATGAAAGAAAGTTGCTAATTCTTTCTTTCATTATATTCGAATAGTTTTGTAGAGCATAAGAAGCTAACATTGCATACATAAATAGCCACCACAACAACTTAGGGAGTCAGCATAGAAATTTAGTTGCAGAAAGAAAAGCAAAATTAAGAAAAGCATTAGAGAGTTGAAGCGAGGTATAGATTCAAACATCAAACTATGAAATGGAAATAAGGCTTACACTGCTGAATAGACATTCTAGTGACTCTACATACACACCAGAACTACACAGAAAGCCGAAATCCATAAACATTCATGCCAACAACGGTCTTAGAGACCAAAGGTGCACATCAACAACATTTCAAAAAAGAATTTAGATGCCAAGTTCACAGACCTAAGACTGACATAATAGTACTCATGTCAATTCTCGAAATAAAATTAAAATGTTCCTTAAAGCTGACAGAGAACAACCTGATGCAAATTGCAAACTATATGCCATGAATCAATTACTTTACTAATACATAATCTTTAGAAAATGGACTTGAAACAATCCAGTATTATGAAATGGTGATGTTATTAACACACTTTTTTTTGCTATTAACACACCTTTTATATAGTGAGAACCAATTATCAATCAAATTCAAGTGGTAAATTTGTAAATAAAATAAAAATGTGTGGATTGAAAAATAAATAAGGTGCGTTAACAGCAAAAAAGTGTGTTAATAGCATGATACCCTTATGAAAAACCCAATAGAGGATATATTTCAACTATTCAAATGAAATTAGGGATTATGCAGCATGTTAAAAATTTGAAGACAGTAATTGCAAAAGGAGAAAATACTAGTCACTCCATTAACTTTTATGCACTCGACAGTTTACTACAATATCTTTCAATTTCAATCGATCACTCCGTCAACTATTTAATGTCACACTATTAGGTCTATCCGTTAAGTGGACATCCAATCGTGCCGTCAACTTGCTGACTAGACATATTTTTCAATGCCAACTCAGCTGGATGAAAGGAGAAATTCCATTTAACACCCTGAAAGCCTCAGTGCAAACAGAGAGAAAGAGAGAGAGAGATCGACAGAGAGAAAGAGCAACATCCACACACAGAAGCGTATCAAAAGCACCGACAAGGTCGCCTGGATCTTCAGAGTGAAACCACCAAGGCCACCTCGAACACTCCACCTCTGGTTCATCTCCGATTCTTCAAACCCTAAACTATTGTGAAGTTTCTCGCCGATCCCACCACCGACGAGGCCTTCACCAAGCTCCTCCTCCACCCCGGCCTCTCCCCTCACCACCGCAAACTCAGCACCGCTGCGCAGGAGGAGGCAGAGGTGGAGAATGAAAACGACGATAGAAACAGAGAGAGAGAGAGAGTAGAGGCATCGAATTTATGAAGCTCGCTAGCCTGAAATCAATCAAGGACACTCACGACGAGTCGGTATAGGCGGTCAACTAGGTCCTCGCCACTGGTGCCCGACCCACTTTGCTGTTAACTGGGTCACTCAACGAGTCTGTTCACCTCTGGCAACCCGACAAGCTAGTCAATTAGGGAACGATCACCGGTCACTACCTCGATGTCGCTTCCGTCACCGCTCACCCTTCCGGTTACATAGCCGACTCGGCTTCGCTCGATAGCTTCGTCAGGATCTTCGACATTGATTCCAACTCTACCATCACCAGCTTCGAGGCGTCGCCGTCGGAAGTTTGGCAGTTACGATTCAATCCCTAGGTACGTCCGGTGATAATGTAGGTCGGTTGGTTTGAATTTGTGAAGGCCATTGGAGAATTAAAGACTGGAAATTTGAGTGGGAAAATAATGGCTCTTGGTTAGAACCAACTGATCGAAACAAGTGGATGTGGTATTGGGTTTGTGACCTTGGTCGATCCGGCCTGTTGGTAGGTTTGGGACATTTACAGGGAAATTTTGTCAGCCGTCCAAATCAGTGGTTAAGTTGATGACTGGACATATTTTTCAGCTGGATGAAAAGAGAAATTTCATTTAACACCTTACCTCCTTCGTTTTCACTCTCTCTCTCTCTCTCNCTCTCTCTACTCTCTTCTCTCTACTACTCTCTCTCTACTACTACTCTCTCTCTACTCTCTACTCTTACTACTCTTACCTACTTACTACTTCTACTTACCTCTACTACTCTACTACTCTCTTCTTCTCTCTCTCTCTCTCTCTCTCTCTCTCTCTCTCTCTCTCTCTCTCCCAACCTGTTCCCACTTTTCTCTCTTTCGTTGTTTCTCTCATCACCCTCCTCAAGCCTTTTGCCCTCACCATCCTTACTCAGAAAATACTCAACTCTTGGGTTTGGACTGTAATGAAGAAATTGAGGCTTGGGAGAAAGGTAATTGGTCTTGGGATCATACGGAGGAGGAGCAGAAGGGTCTGCATCCAGCGGCGCTATGACCTAACCACCCGAAGACATCGGAAGCGAAGCCTTCGCCGTCGCTGGAGGAGGACTAATCTCTAAACTCGGATCAAGATTCACACAGTCAGAGGCTTTTTCACAAACAGGTTCAGGGCATTCCGGAGGCATCATCGCTTCAACTCCGATTTCGGGTTTTGGAGGCTTCGAAACCATTCCAAAGGTTGTTGTGGGGGCCACCTCCCTATGTTGATCGGAATCCTCCATCTGTGATGAGCAAAGGATACACTTTTGACTTTGAACTTGGACACTGAAGAGGTCTGATCCGGCTCGTTTCCCTTGGACAAGATCTTCTTCCTCGGAGAAGCGTTAATCTTGAATAGGTGACAATCGAAGGCTTGCCGAACGGGTTTCCAGTGAAGCTTCACCGGTGGGGGTCGGCGATTTTGGAGTTTCGGGAATTCGGGGCGGGTCGAGTCGCGATTAGGGACTTGTTCGACGGCACGGCCATGATGAGAAATTAGAATTATTGAAATTTGAAAAGATGGAATAGGTGACGTCGATGGTGGTAGAGGAGGCGGCGTCTGGCGAGGCGGTTGCGGTGAGGAAGAGGAGGGTGATGAGAGAAACGACAGAGAGAGAAAAGTGGGAAGATGGCTGGCTAAGATGAGAGAGAGAGAGAGAGAGAGAGAGAGTGAAAACGGAGGAGGTAGGGTACTGTTAAATGGAATTTCTCCTTTCATCCAGCTGAAAAATATGTTGAATCATCAACTTAACCACTGATTTAGACGACCACTTAATGAATGGACCTAATTGTGTGACATTGAATAGTTGAAGGAGTGATCGATTGAAATTGAAAGTTAAAGGAGTAAACTGTCGAGTGCATGAAAGTCAATGGAGTGACCAATATTTTCTCCTTGTAGAAATTCAAACAAACATTACTATAGAAGTTAAGGATGAAAGCTGATTGTCTTCTATATTCCCTAAAAACAGGCATAGCAGATGCTAGAACAACGCATATTTGCTGCTATATCTATTATCATTAGGAAAATTCTAGTATACCACATGGCCGTATAACATGTCTAATAAAATATGTGGCTATCATTGATTGAAGAAGCAACTAATTGACCATGTATTATTTACCCCTTCAAAAACCCCATGTGTCATACAATTAGACACATTTGCAATAGATATGTCATACCGTATGGTATAATAGACAAACCCTTATCATTATACCAGTAGAAATTTGTAATCAACAAGTTTACAAATCTTTGCAATTGTAAAATGTTTATTATCAGTTTATTGAAACAAGAATCTTATAGTGCATTGTCACTACAAAGCTAGGAATAAGATTTTACTTTCTGTTTCAACTAAAGTTGATGACTGATATAGGATATCTCGAGCTAAAAAATCAGATGTTACAGAATCAAAAGTCCCGCAGCAGAGCGCGGGCAACTTTCTAGTTATTCTTTATTATATGAAGAGTGGTGTCCCCTGTCACTGCAATAACAGATTAGCATACGTCTCGAGAACAGTGTTTTCAGCCATTGTAAATATATCTTTGATGATGTTCGGGTGCTCCCACCTTGGCACACCCATGTCAAACAGGGAATCAGCTAGGCATGCGATTTGCCCACCGAGGCCTTAATTTCCGAGAAGAGCTTGAAATCGGAGATAGGGACCATAACTCGTCTTTTGGTAAGAAGTTCCTCATTACTATACGTAGCAAGTCTTGCATGGTCGGTCGAGAGGTGGTGTCCGTATTGCCGGGCTAACTTAAATCTGATCAAGAGCATGTCCGTGGGGACCGAGGTTCCACCAGTGCCTTCCACTAGGCACACGTATTTAGCATAATAATTATACATTTTAGACATGATTGGTTCTGTTGGTTGGTCTTCTAGCAGTCATAGGCGGACGCAGAGTGAGGGCAGTTGCCCCTAATGAACTTTCAATTCTGCCAACCAGCTTCTTATATATACCAATGGTCATGTGATTTTTCCCGCGGTCACGACATAGCATATACACCAATTATTTAAGAATGTTCTAAAGGAAAATATATATGGTATCGTGTTTGATTAATGACTCTGGATTTTTGGTTTTGGGTATAAATTTAGGTGTTTTTTCTTATCGAATTTATGGTTTTGGGGGGTCTGGTTGAACTTGAATTCATATATTGAAGTTTTGAAGTTGGAAAGTTGGAAAGCTTGCAATTTTATAGTGCTTCATTATGACTTCATATGATTGGTGAAAATGACTTTGATATTTTTTAGAAGGATTTGGCTCCTCTAAAGTGAGCAAATGATGAAGTTAGTAAAATTCATAAAATCTTGAGTTCTTGACACTCTTTATCTAATCTAAGGGCTCCAAACATAACACGTCACTCTTAGATCAATTTAGTCTTAACCATGATTAACTTAGGTTAAATGTCATTTTTATTCTTTTAATTGAATGCATTAAATGTAGATAACAAAAGGAAAAAAAAATCAATGATTATGATTATGATACAATGACAAGCAGTGAAAGTGTGAAGCCCAAGCAGGAGGGGACTCGCCAAATCTTAATAAGGGACACATATTCATTTACTCCACCATCATGCCTTGTAATGATTTTCAGTTGCTATTACAAGTTTCAGAATCTGAAGTATTGTTGCACTCAAGTTTATATGGAGTATTGAATTTTGAAAGAATGTTAAATTTAGCTTGTCATTTCATGCAACACCTTATGTATGTTACTAGAACGAACTCAATACAAATTCTAAAAACAAAAGATTAACCAACCAATTTCTACGACCAAAAATAAAAAAAACAACCAATTTCCAAGTTTAGCAAGCATACCCCATGATCTGAATATCATGTGTTTGAATAAATGAAATCCTCTCAAACCAAGCATCAAAAGATCGTACTTTAAGAAAAGAAAAAAATCAAAAGGTTATTCACCGTGATCTCAAACCCAACAACATTCTACTAAATGATGACATGACAACTTTAGTTACTGATTTTGGAATTGCAAGATTGGTTAAAGGTGAAGATGAGATTATGCCCATGAATGACTCAACATCCTTCAACTCACTATATGGCTTCTTATGTCGATCCATTGGTATGGGTCGTATGACTCAGAGGCATTAAAGTTTTTTTTGTTTTTTTTTCTTTTGTTATCTACATTTAATGCATTCAATTAAAAGAATAAAAATGACATTTAACCCAAGGTGATCATGGTTAAGACTAAATGGATCTAAGCGTGACGTGTCATGTTTAGAGCCCTTAGATTAGATAAAGAGTATAGATTTTATGAACTTTACTAACTTCACCATTTTGCTCACTTTAGAGGAGCCGGATCCTTTTTTAGAATAGTATAGGTTAACTACCTGAAGAGCTCAAACCTCAACTCTTTTTTTTTGCCCCCACTTACATAACTTGCGTCCGCCACTACTAACAATAGCCTTATAAATAATCAAAGCATAGGGGAATCCTTGTCCTGCAAGGATTGTGAGTTGTTCCCACCCCAACTGGAAAAAGAACAAAAACTCATCAAATCATAAGGAAAAACTGAGGCAAGCATATATATATTAACTATTAAATCATGACAACAGTTAGTAAAGTAATACACTTTGCTTATGTTTAAAAAGTATAAGAGATTGCCTAGATAAATGCTTTGCTCCTGGATTCGGGTTTGTTGTGTGTTTTGTGAGACCTTGAAATAGATTCATAGTTCATAGCTGAGCTTTTCTCTGTGCTTACAATGACTCCTAAGGAAAACCAAGCTTCACCAAGTTGCTCATGGACCCAACACATGAGGAAGTAGATTTTCCTCTCAACCTGCTTAAGCTTACTCCTGATTTCAACTCTTCTTGATTTTCGTGGTTTTTCTGACTTCAGCTCGGTCTCCCCAGCCTGGACCATCCTCTACAGATCGCAAAGCAAGCACAACAATGTAGGGGATTACATCGTCTTCAAGTCCTAGTCCAAATTGCAAGCCACCCATCTGTTTGAAAGATGGAGAGAAGATCTGCTCCAGGCAGTAAGATAAAGCTTCTAGGACAATCTCTGGTTGCCCTCCATGACCCAATATAGATGACACAGAGAGCACGACCATGGCTGAGCCTGTGGCATCTGACTGATAATCACCATTGTAGAGACGAAGAGAAAAGCAGTTATTGTATATAATGTCGACCAGATGAACAACTAAGAATGGTGATGGCTTTATGGAGCTAAGCTTGCTGAGGTGAGGCAGTGGTGTCTCAGGACCTGGTGGAATCTCGCTTGTTTGGCTGCTTTCTAGATCATCTTCTGATTGTTGAGATATTAATCCCACATCGGGAATATGAGACATCGGGAATATGAGACATTGTCTGTGGGTTTATAAGGGTTTGGGCCACTCAATCTATTACTAATTGGTTTTAGATGTGAACTCCAGACTACTTTATTATGGTATCAGAGCAGGTTACCCGCTTCCACGTGTGAAACCTAATGGTCACACGAACTCCACGTCACCTAAATGTTGTCTACGTGTTAGACTTGAAAATTTATCACACGTGTCGTCTAATGAACTCCCTCTCATGTAATAAGTGTTGGGATACAAAATTAACTCTCATTATCAATTATTGGCCTGGAGTAAGAAGGCACAAGTGACCCCAAATCCCCATTATCACACATAAAAACATAGAGTAATATGTACTCAATCCAAAAAAATATATGTACTCAATCCACCCGATGCAAGTTATGCTACCATACAATATTTGCAGACTGGCAAATCGAAAAGAACCAAAGATGGAAGCAGAAGCAGAAGCATGATTAAGAAATGATGATTAACCTTCAACAGAAAAATAAAATAGAAAATGAAAAAAGACCCCAATAATATAGAAAGAAGAAGAAGACAGAGACAGAGAGAGTGAAGGCCGCCCCCACAAGTCACCACCAAACTGTGTGTGCAAAAGAAAGAGAGAGCAGTTAAATTCAAGTCTACGAAAACACCAAACTCCAACCACGACTCCTCACCATCCCCTAAACTGTCGGCAACACCAAACCCAGATCACCCTTCAACCTCAACATTCAGTGATCCAATGCCTGCCCAATTCCCAAGAGCTCACAAGAAGGGTCACTAGTGAAGCAGCAGCCATTTGTAAACTTGGTAGATATTGGCCGCCGCATTGGGTGGTGCTACTAAATAGTGTGAAAATTCGATGTTGGTCCAAGAGCGGAGCAAACCCAAGTCCCCTAAATTGTCTCAGATCAGAGCCGTATCCAATTTCTCACCTAACCTCGATTTCTCCACATGGTTCTCCGAAAACCTCTACAAGATCGTCACCGTGGCGGCCCTCATCGCCACCGTGGCGGTCCTCTTCATGCTCCGCAACATGGGCGACACGGCGGCGCTGCTCTGCTTCCAGACCCAGGCCGAGTCCCTGGAGCGGATCCAAATGCCGGAGCTGGACGAGAAGAGCATCAAGCGCATCTTCGACAAGACGTCACCTTACGCCAGCTTCCGATCTGACAAGTGGGTCGTGGTCTCGGTTTCGGACTACCCGACGGAGCCGCTCCGGAAGCTGGTGAAGATCCGAGGCTGGCAGGTCCTGGCGATTGGGAACTCCAAAACGCCGTCGGATTGGAGCCTGAAAGGTGCGATCTACTTGTCCCTTGAGCAACAGGTCCAGTTGGGTTTTAGGGTTTTGGAGTTTTTGCCTTATGATTCTTATGTTCGGAAGACTGTGGGTTACTTGTTTGCTATACAACACGGTGCCCGGAAAATATTCGACGCCGACGACCGTGGGGAGGTGATTGATGGTGATTTGGGGAAGCATTTTGATATAGATTTGGTAGGGGAGGAGGGTCATAGGCAAGAGACTATATTGCAGTATAGCCATGAGAATCCCAATAGGACTATTGTGAATCCCTATATTCATTTCGGGCAGCGGTCAGTTTGGCCTAGAGGACTGCCGTTGGAGAATGTGGGTGAGCTTGGACACGAGGAGTTCTACACTGATGTTCTTGGTGGGAAGCAGTACATACAGCAGGGTATATCCAATGGGCTTCCGGATGTGGATTCCGTGTTTTATTTCACACGAAAATCGGGGTTGGAAGCTTTTGATATTAGGTTTGATGAGAATGCCCCAAAAGTGGGATTGCCGCATGGTATGATGGTGCCTGTGAATTCTTTCAATACCATTTTCCATTCGCCTGCGTTTTGGGGATTAATGCTTCCTGTTTCGGTTAGCACAATGGCTTCGGATGTTTTGAGGGGATACTGGGCGCAGAGGATTTTGTGGGAAGTAGGTGGTCAGGTTGTGGTTTATCCACCGACTGTTCACCGGTATGATAGAATCGAGGCGTATCCATTTTCGGAAGAGAAAGATCTTCATGTGAATGTTGGGCGTTTGATTAAGTTTCTGATTTCATGGAGAGCAAGGAAACAAAGATTGACTGAAAAGATCCTAGAGTTAAGCTTTGCTATGGCCGAAGAGGGGTTTTGGACCGAGAAGGATGTGAAGTTTACTGCTGCTTGGCTTCAGGACTTGATTGCTGTTGGGTACAACCAACCAAGATTAATTTCACTGGATTTGGGTATGCCAGTGGGAATTATTGGTGAGGGGGATCGAAAAGAGTTTGTCCCGCAAAAGTTCCCATCTGTTCATCTTGGAGTCGAGGAAACAGGAACTGTGAACTACGAAATTGCAAATTTGATCCGATGGAGGAAGAACTTTGGGAATGTTGTCCTTATTATGTTCTGCAGTGGCCCTGTGGAACGTACTGCTCTTGAATGGAGATTGCTGTATGGGAGGATATTCAAAACTGTGATCATGTTGTCAGAGTCGAAGAATCTAGACCTTGTTGTTGAAGAAGGAAAATTGGAAAATGTTTACAAGTAAGTCACTCTTGTTTTTGAATTTTACCTCAGTTTGGTAATATTTATTTGGTTAAATTCCTGTGTTGGCTGTCCTTTTTTTTTTTAGAGTTAAATTTCTTAGGGGCTTTTCATATAGTAAGATTGCTTAGGGGCTTAAGACCATGTAGGATTCCATGATTTAATCTTTTATTGAAATCTTCATTTTTATTTCGAAACCTATATCTAGGGATATGGTCAGACACAAATTTGGGATATTCTAATATCAAGTGCTATTGGAGATTACATGAGACTTTGCACATCTAATTTTAACTTTTTGTTAATGTTCTCTCATGATATAGAAATGATCTAGTATATTGGATTCCAGATGGCGTAGTGACTTGACATTCTCACAGTTCAAGACTATATGTTAGGTATTAGGTGATACTCAAATATGGTGTTACAAAAAAACACAATAGGGTAACTTTTGGGGCATGCTATAAAAGTAGGCACATAGCAGTTATGACAGTGCACCATCTATGAGAATTATGAGGATCTAGAACCAGCAGGAGTGGTTGTCACCAAGTACAGGCTCTGCCCTTCTCCTATCTTCAAGGCAAGGTGCAGAGCCTTTCATCACATAGTCTTGGGCGTCACTCACTTATTAATGTTGACTGATATCAGTTATTAAGTGATCCACAATTTCTGTGCCGAGTTCCAGAATTTGTGATCTCAGTAACACTTGCACAATGTTCTGATTGTCATTGTTGAATTTTCTCCGGTTGTAGTGGTTAAAGATTTTTACTTCAGAAGAGGGTATTGATCCTTGTCCTTAGTTTCATGACTTGCTGCCTTTTGGGTATGCTTTATGGGCTACTGAAGTCAAATCACATTTATGCTAGTAATATGATTGAACCAGAGGCAGATTGAGAAGTATATATTAGGACTGCAGAATCTATACATATCCTAGCTTTAAAATTATTCTGGCACCAAATGTGCTTAATTGATGCACTGTTTTTTTAAAAGCGAGTCCTGGGTTGCATTGTTAGTTTTAAGTTTCTTACTTAAAGATCTTTCAACTGAAAGCCCAACCTTTTACTTGTAGTTTAGTTAAAGGCTATAATGAAAGTAGTTAAGATGTTCCACCACCAGTTTTCTAATTTTACTATTTAATGTTGCTTTGCAGGTACCTACCCAAAATATTTGATCGATATTCTGGTGCCGATGGGTTTTTATTCCTTCAAGACGACACTATTCTTAATTACTGGAATCTTCTACAAGCAGACAAAAACAAATTATGGATCACAAATGAGGTAATATGACTTCTGATCCATTTGCATATATCACTAGTAATTTATACCAGCTATACAAATAGTTATCATAGTTCCTTGTAGAAATTTCAGTAACTTCTATTTAAAAAGGTATATATTAGGAAAGAGAAATTGCTAGTGTTGTTCCTTTTTGCCAAATTCTCCTCTATCTCGCTCACAATTACAATGGAATCTAGGTATCCAAGTCGTGGACCAAGGTGTCACCAAATGACAACTCAGATTGGTTTTCAAAGCAATCAAGCATGGTAAAGAAGGTTGTTAGCATGATGCCAGCTCACTTCCAAGTCAGTTATAAGAACACCATACCAAATCGCAAGAGCTTCATAGTATGCAGTTCTGAAATATTCTACATCCCTCGTCGATACGTATCTGACTTCGTCGATCTTGTTAATCTAGTGGGAGATCTGGAAATCCATCACAAAGTTGCTATTCCGATGTTCTTTCTAGCATTAGATTCACCTCAGAATTTTGACTGGGTGCTAAGCACAATGGTCTATGAGGAAGAATCGCCTTCTACTAATTCTTCGTCTCTTTATTCAGCTCAAGTGCCTGTCGTGCACCCTTGGAGTGTGTCAAGTGAACAAGATTTCATAAAACTAATAAGAAGAATGGCAGAAGGTGATCCTCTCTTACTGGAGTTAGTCTGAAGGTAAATTCATCTCTTTTGATACATAAAATACACAGAAAGGGGAGTTTTTAAGAAATGTGTACCACTTTGTTAATTGTCATACAAACCATCTTTTTTCTTCTTTTCCTTTGAGGGAGGGCACTTTTTTTTTTTCTTTCTTATTTTTGGTTCTCTGTAGGTTTACATTTACCATTCATTACTGATTGTAGATGTTCCTCCCCCACAAGATGTATTCATCTTTCTATTTTTGCTCGTGAATATATGAAACAGAATTGTGTAATCAACAATGAGAATTTGACCTGTGTACAGCTGTGATTAATTTAGTTGAAATGTGTTTCTATCAATTCGTTTGGTGTTATAAATATTATAATATATATGGTTGTCCACGTAATTACTCATTAGTTATGTACTCTGATGTACCTCCCAACTATTCTCTCTGTATTCTCTTTTTCTTTTCTTTACTTTTCAACATTTGGTATTATTTTGAATGGATTTTTTATTTTATTTTTGGTCCGAATTTTGAATGGATTCCTTTGGTATTATTTAGCAGCAAGAATTGCAATGTTGGCCAATCTTTTCATGTAAGTAGCCAATAACACATTGATTGATGATTTGTTTGACAAGTGCCATAAGTTTCAGGAGATGCTTTGAAAGAACCAATATATATGCTAATGCCATTCAAAATCGTTTAAGTCTAAACGTGAACTGTTCTCTTTTGCTTAAAGGTAAAGTTTCCGATTAGGTAGCCACAAGCTCTAGTACCGTGCTGAATTTGTTAGGGGTGGGCATAAAAAACCGTAATCCCGAACCCGTTCTAGGCCCGTCCCGAAATTTACTGGGATGGGACGGGATTTAAATCTCAAAACGTTAGGCTCGTCCCGTCCCAACCGGGATAGGACCCGGGTGGATCTAAAAAACGCAAAGTCCATCCCGTTCTGTCCCGATTTCAATGTCTGGGACGGGTCGTTAGATGAGCTCTATCCCGTCCCATGCTCAGCCCTAGAATTTGTTCTTAGAGTCGAATGACCAACATTATAAGATTTAGCACACTTCATACAAGAGAGAACTATAGAGAAATCTGTGTGTCAATTTCATCATAAGCATTGCATCACAACAGTCATTGCAAACAGATCTCAACTCAGTACAAATTAGGTTTGCCTGCTTGAGCATTTGGGGAAATTAGACCATAGGCTTCCTTACTAGGACGGTTCTTACACAACGATACTCAACTCTTTAAGTGCCTAAGTTGAGACAGATTAGTCTTTTTGAGAATATTTAGTACACCAATTTTGAATACATGTATTTATAGGATTAAATGTCTGAGAGTATAAGTACAGATACATATCCCCACAAATGAATAACAGGGGGGAACTGGGAAAGAATTCACATTAGACATTTCCTAGAAGCTCAAGTAAATGATCATGTTACTGATATTTGCAAAATAATGTACAGTTTCCTCAACAATGAGTTTGAGTTCATCGATCAATTCCCTCGATTTTGTCTTCAACTTCTGAGTACAGCTCCTTCAACCTTTCAATATTCTCCTCATCAGTGTCCCAGTAACCACGTCCGTTGGCCTCCAGGAACGTCTGTAACAGCTTCCTAAAGGAGTTTGGATTTGTTTTCATAAGCCTGTTCAACATCTCCTCATCTTTAATGAAAGTCGCGTTGGCCTCTTCATACACAAAGTTGTCAACTTGCCCAGAAGTTGCACTCCACCCGACTGTATTAGTGAGTCTCTTCTCAATCTCACGAACACCCTCGTAACCACTAGACAACATTCCTTCATACCACTTGGGATTCAACAACTTGGTCCTTGCATCAAGACGCACGGTCTCAGAGAGTGTACGAACCTGCATTGTAAGAAAGAATGTCAATCACAGATTCTATTGGTTTTTTCGCACCTTCAGCAACATCTATGACATATACTGAATTCAGTACTGAAAGAGTGTCTGTCCTTACCTGAGCGTTAGCTGTGGTGGTGTCAGCAATGTAAGAACTAGGTTTCTTTCCATCCTTCCTTAGGTTTTGCACAAGATTGGTTGGATCTGAATCAAAGTAGTGACTCACATCAGTAAGTGAGATTTCTGATGAGTCCAGGTTTTGGAATGTTGCATCAGCTGTGCTCAATGCCATTTCAAAAACTTTTCTGTTCTCAGCCATGCCTGCACCTGGAGCATCGCAATCAAAAGCAAATGATTTCCTGCTCAGATACATGTCCTGCAGCTGCTTCTCATCATTCCATGAGGAGTTCTCCACAGCAAGATTTATATTAGAGGAATAGGAGCCTGAAGCATTGGAGAAGATCCGGGTTGCAGCTTCACGAACCCCAATGCCAAGGGTTTCTGCTTGCTCCAGTGCATGCTTCCTGACAAAGTTCTGTTCAAGTGGCTCATCTAGTTCAGCTACCATCTTCACTGCTCGGTCAAGCAAATTCATCTGCAAACAATCAAAATGTTTGATAGAGATAGTAAGTAACCATTGTAAAATTATTACCATGCTAACCATGTATGAATGGAAGAGCCAAAAAATAGGAAGCACAGTCCATAGAGAGGAAAAATACCTGATTGATAAAGAGGTCTCTGAAGACTCCTGAGCAGTTAACAACAACATCAATCCTGGGTCTTCCAAGCTCTTCAAGAGGCACTACTTCTACCTTGTTGACTCGTCCAAGACCATCAGCAACTGGATTCACACCAACCATCCACAAAACCTGAGCCAAGGACTCACCATAGGTCTTGATATTGTCTGTACCCCACAAAACAAGTGCAATCGTCTCGGGGTACTTTCCTCCATTATCAAGCTTCTGCCTCTCTATCAACCTCTCCACCACAACCTTTGCACTGTTCATTGCTGCTGTGGTGGGTATAGATTGTGGATCAAGTGCGTGAATATTCTTTCCTGTTGGCAACACTTTCGGGTTTCTGATCGGGTCACCACCAGGTCCTGGCTCAACAAATTTACCCTCCAATGCTTGTTTCAAGCTGCCTATCTCATTGTCAGCCACGATCAGCTTCAAGCATTCTCCCAAGTACTCAAACAATGTTCTAAGTTTCTCCCTGTCTGCCCTGTAAAATTTTGTGTTTGACAAGTACTGAATCCAAGGCTCATTGATTCCAAACCCAAGAATTGAGGTCAGCTTATTCTTTACATCAACTACTTGACCCTTCTCATTTGTTGTACACTCCACAAATGAAGAAACTGCTCCCCTTGATGCGTCTGTTATTTGCTTTAGAAGCTCCACATCCTTCAGTATCCCTTTATCACTTTGTCTGTAAAGATCCTCTATGTCTCTTCCAACTGTCTCAGCCAATATAGCTGGGAGTGAGAAAATATTCTCTTCTGGACGGTTCAGTGCAGCAATGTTCACCAGAGTTGCAACTGCTTCCATGGCTGTTGGAGGCTCACCAATGACATGAAGCCCACAGGGCAGCAGGCGGGACTCAATCTCCATGATTTTGTTATACACCTTTCCGACCACAAGATCTCTTTCTTTGGCAGATATTTCCACGCCTTCATCAGGTAGGTCTACATCCTTATCAAGATTGCATTGCCTAGCAGTGCTGATTATTGAACTCACAATCTGTTGTCCACGGCCGGTGTCTTTAAGTGACTGATAGGACGCGATAAGCTCGCTCAACTGCTTGAGGCCTTTGTAAAGCCCAGCATTTTCTGCAGGTGGTGTCAAATAGCTGATGGTGTTGGCGTAGCTCCGACGCTTAGCTATTGTAGCTTCAGATGGATTGTTGGCAGCATAATAATAGACATTGGGAATGTTCCCAATCAGACTGTCTGGGAAACATGCATCACTCATCCCTACCTGTTTTCCAGGCATGAATTCTAGTGAACCATGAGTACCAAAATGCAGTACAGCATCAGCTTGGAAGATCTTTTCAACAAATGAATAGTATGCAGCAAAACCATGATGCGGGCTAGCTGATTTGGAGAACAGCAGCCTCATCGGATCACCCTCATAGCCAAATGTGGGCTGTACACCGATGAAGACATTGCCATACTGTTTCCCATATACCAAGAGATTCTCTCCATCAGAGTTCAGGTTCCCTGGAGGCTTTCCCCAGTTCTCCTCCAATGCAGCGGCATAAGGAGTCAAGCTTTGATATTCACGAACCCCCATTTTGTAAGCAATGTTCAGATTTGGGCTGCTGAACTGAGCCTCTTTGTCATGGATTACCTCTTCAATCAAAGCGTCTGAAGTCTCTGGAAGTCCCTCAACATAGTAACCATCTCTTTTCAATTCTTGCAGAACTGAGAAGATGGAGGAGAAAACATTTAGATAAGCAGCTGTTCCTACATTTCCTTTGTCTGGAGGGAAACTGAACACTGTGATCGCCAACTTCTTCTCTGCCTGCATCAGTGCATACACTCGGTCATATTGCAATCATCAAATTATGTCAAAATTATTCAGTGAACAACTAGAAGCTGAGGATACATATAATGAAAAAGGGTAACTTTCCATGATCAGAATCTATGTACTAGAAAGGCATATATAATTCCCCAGAAAGCATAATGCTACTTTTATACATAACTTTCAACAAAACTAAACGGCTCAATATGTTGATCACCTCCTTTTCCAGTAAAATTAACTACATCCTGTAGAATTTTCATATTTTATCAAAAAGTTATGAATTCCTTTCATCCCCAAAGCTCCATTTTTGTGGAAAAGTGGATTCATAAATATCATTTCAATGTAAAATTTTGAGATAATGATCAACAGTAACAAGATAATAGGTAATAGTCAGTCAATCATCTTTAACTCCAGATAATATGCGCATGTATTCTGTAACAACTTTCTTGGGCTTAAGGAAGAAACAGCATAAATTAAGGTAAATACCTTGGCCTTCCTTTTTAGTTCACCCCATCTGATTGCCCTGGTGCAGAGCTGTTCCACCCTCTTGTGAAGAGCATGCGATTTCCCTGCAATCAACAATTTGATCCTCAGTAAACATAGAAAATTCTGACTACAAGGATTCACAAGTAGAGATGCAAAGGTAACTAGTAGGAACATAACTATCTAAGCACTACTACTTGTGAACATCATTTTTCTCACTAATTAAGTGCTAACTGAATACTACTAGTTGTGAAACCACAGAAACAATAAACGAGTAAGAACATGATCACTTACCAGTTCTAGGATCCCGGCCAGCAAAAACAATAGGCTCCATGCCTCCATCAAGCTCCGGAAGAGCCACTTGCAACGCCACCTGAATCGGATGCAACCCCAAAGTGCTGTTCAGCCACTCCTCAGTAGTCTGGAACACCAAAGGCAATGCAACAATGTAGGGAACATCCAGCTTCATCAGCGCCTCAATAGCCCTCGGATGGTCCTGCCTAGCCGGCCCCCCAACAAGAGCAAACCCGGTAAGCGAAATAGCCGAATGAATAAAAGGCTTCTTGGTCACAGGATCAATCAAAAACCTCTCCACAGGCCCCGAAAAATCAAGCCCCCCAGCGAAAATCGGAATCACCTTAGCCCCTCTAGCCTCCAGCTCCATAATAACAGCCACATAATGACTCTCATCCCCAGTCACAATGTGGCTCCTCTGCAGAATCAACCCCACAATCGGCGCACTGGGGCTCTTCAACTTCTCATTGGCATCCTTCCTAGTCCCATACCAGTTCAAATACTCCTTCACATCGTCATACATACAAGGCGCCAAAGGATGCCAAATCCCACTGTCCAAAAACAAAACCGGGTCCGAATACGGAATCTTTTCCCCTTTCAACGCCGGAATGTAAGACCCGGCAATCATCTTCAAGAAGTTCTGCAAGTTATCAGGGGACCCACCAAGCCAAAACTGAAGACTCAAAATATAAAGCCTAGCATCCTGAGCCTTGTCACTGGGCAAGTACTTGAGCACTTTCGGCAAAGTCCGAACCAGTTTCAACATACTGTCGGCAAAACCAGCTCCTTGCTTCTTCCTCTTGAAGAGCTGAAAAAACGGGCTTTTGGATTGGCCCAGCTGCGACATGCTGAACGAGCCGAGCTTGTTGAGCCTCATAACTTCCGGCATGGAAGGGAAGACTAGCACTGCATCCATTCTATCTCTTTCTTTTTCGACTGCTTGTTTCACTTTGAGAGCCAGCTCCTCCACGAAGATCAACGAGCCGATGAAGACGTTGGCGTCTTGGAGGTCCTGGCAGAACGTTTTGTACGTGTCGTCGTCTCGGAGCTCTTCGACGAGGTAACCCACGACGGAGAAGGAGGCGTGTTTGTTGGAGGCGTTGAGGGACTGGACTGCGGCGGTGAGGGAGGACTGGTACTGGGCTTCGAGAACGACGTAGACGACTTTGACTGTGGGGAGGTTTTGCTTGTTTTCAGGGACTATACGACGGACTTCTTGTGTTGTCTGGGTGAAGAGGCCGTTCCCCATTGCGCATTTTACTTTGAGTGTTGTCTTTGAGGAGGCTTGGTTGGTCTTTCTGGGGAGGAAGGAGTGGAGGAAGTAGTGCTTTTTGGAGAAGGAGGAGAGTTGGTCTGGCTTTGTTTGGGGTAAGGTGAAAGGTGAGGAGACTAGAGAAGCCATATTTGGTGGGTGATCAAAACCCAAGAACAAGAAGGAAGAAATGTAGCTAGGAAACTCCTCTGCTTCAAAATTTGAGGAGTGGGAGAAGAATGTGAGAGAGTGAGTTCCTCTGCTCTCTCTAGTTGTGAGTTGTGATCAGGGTTGAGGTTTGTGTCTTCTATCTTTTTCTTGTGGGGATTTGAAGGTTGAAGTTTTATAGTTTGTGTGGAGAAGAAAGCACACTTGGAGGGAGTGTGAGTCAGTAACAGTTTGGTGTTTCATGGCTGGTGGTGGGAGTTGGGGACACGTGGCTTGATGGGTGGTCAAGCAAATTCTGAGTGCAAGTAAACTGGGTTTCTGAGGTGAAGTTTGCTTGGGGATTTTGGAGGAGAGAGATTGGGGGAGGGGACTTGCTTATCTATCTACATGGGTCATTCTGATGGAGTTTGCTGAATTCTCATTGGCTCAATTGGATTTCTGGTATTGCCGGGTGGATGATGAGAGAGAAAAAGATAGGGGGAAGGAGATATTTGGTCTCTGCTTCAAGTGAAGCTCATTTTGTGTGTAAAGATTCTGGTTATAAGTCTGCGTCTTTTGGTGAAAAGGAGTTGATATTGTGTATGTGACACCTATGGGACCAGGTATCACAACTGAGGCCAGTGGACTGCACACTTGATTGTGTCCACATCTATTAGTTACTGAGTTTTTTTTTTGAAACTATTATTAGTACTTGCAAACCTCAGTTCACTTGCTAAAAATCGAATACACCCAATTCAGAGTGAAATGAAAACACCCTAGTATGGAAACTGTAGCCTCAGTTATTTAGAGCATTTACACCGAGATAAGGTAGAGTCGGTTCAGATTTCCCTACCATTCTGGCTGCTGGAATAAGGGGAGAGGGGATAAAGTGAAAATGGTAGATCTTAAACTACCTAGTTTGCATGTCAGAAACAAGGAACAACTACACTTGTGCTTAATTGCAGAAGAGATTGATGCACTTGGATACACACCTCTGTGGTAAGACCTCATAGTGTCCCTTGAATGCTGGTTTTAATGAATATGCAAGAAAAACATTTCAATGGTTCTTGAGTTTATGAGGACAAACATTCGCAACCGAACTAATACCAAAAATTACTGCCAAGGAGAACAAAAGGGTAATGGATTGGAAAAGAAGCTTTCGTGCTTAACATTTATATAAACATCCAGCAGAAGTTTGAGGTCTAATTTGATAAACTTGGCAATGGCATACAAGGATGAAGAATTACTTGATTACAACAATACTTTTCGAATTAAACTATTAAAGTGATGAACTGTATCAGAATGCATTTGGTATTTTGGCTTTGCTCACATTCCCAGAACCCAATAATTTAGCGACAATGATTGGATGTACAGTTTGCCACCACATGTTCAAATTGACGCCACGTATTTTGAGAGGAGATACCAACACACCCCCTCTCTAACTTTCATCTTTCGAAAGTTTCACAAAATGTAAACAACAAAAATCTTTTGTTCTTATGAAAGAAGAAAAACATTTCGCAAGACAACAAAAGCAGAAATACACATCAATCTGATCCCCACGCCATAATTACACACTGACACATCCCTTTTAAAATGAGTAGGCCTGTTTTTTTAAGAATTTTATTTTATTTTATTTTTTAAAAGGAGAAGGCTTTGAAGATGAATCACCAATGTCCAATGCAGCTACTATTTATTAAATTTTTATAAGCACAACCAAAACATGGCAAAGGCACAATCAATTGGGGATCATGAACATGTATGTACGTAACTCGAACCAATCAAGAACTAGCGACTAGCGAGTGCCAGGCAAGTATGGTAACAAGCTTTGCACACACGGAAAGCAACCCATGGCATAAAACTGCTAATTGCTCTAACAATGTGACCGTAACCATTAAGACGATGCAAACAAAAGATTGCAGAACAGTTTCACATAGTGATTCAATATTGACTATTGCCACCTTTCTGAAGCCTTTGACTAGAGTAACAAATATCAATACAAAATAAGGCCAGAACAAGATGTTAATAGAAAAGACAACACCCCTTAGGAGATGAAAGATGAAACTAATCAACCTCCATACCAGCGGAGGCTTCATCTAAAATCATCTGGAGCTCCCTCACTCTTTGCCTAGTGAGTGCAACACAATCCTGCAACCAAAGAGTCTTCCTTATCATCATTTGGATCATGAGTAAGGATTCATAACAATATTTCACCAGCCATTGTATTCTTACGCTCTTATATACATACATCAGTTAAAAAAACATGGTTTATAAGAAATGTATACAGAAAAAATGGTGGATAACTTGGCATCTTTCAGCCTAATTTTCATAATGGAGCAGTTATTTATTATAAACAAATAACAAAACCACCAATACTGTCTAATAGTAACTCATAAAAATACTTTATGTGAAAAGGAATCAAGTACCAGAGTTGATTGCATTTTCATTAGTTTCAAGCCAATTGAAAGTTGAACACATTCGTAGAGTTGATTGGCTTTATATTATTGTTAAATCGGGAAAACATTGGAAAAATGTACTCTTCTCCTCTTTTCTATTTCCGTGGATATGCAGATAATGTCAGAAGACTCAAAACAGTTTTAAAACCTTAGTTACTGATGTGTGATGAAATGATTACTAATCTGAACATACACTTTATTACTCTCAGTTAGATAGACTAAGACAACGAAAATCTGAAATTCACAACATCCTACCAAGTTGAATCGCAGGGAACCATTAAAACATTGACATGACACAAGGGTAGAAACTAGGTAACCAACCTGGATAGCCGATGTATAGGCAAGAACTGGTCCACCTGGCTTGTAAAGAGACACAAGTTGACCAGATGAATCTAAAACCACAGTTACAAGTGTTTCCATGATCGATTCTTCCTCTGCTGTAGGGTCAGCCAAGATGAAATTCTTATAAAGTATACATGTTAGTGAAAATGGAATACTGCATAACGTGAGTTTCCTCTTCTCTTTATTGACCGGCTCCTTTCCTCCCTCATTTTCCTCAGACATAACAACTACTTTTCCTTCATTGTTCATAGAAACTACAGGAATCTGCACTGCAAGAAATGGGATTCAAATGCTATGCAACAGTTCAAATTATAATTCTAATCACCACTTGTAACAGAACATTCATGATATACATTATGCAACTCTATATTTGTTCAACTACATGATATTCTTTTTTCTTTTCAACTACATGAATGTAGGGAGTACAATTCAGTCATTTCACCCACCTCACTAGCATCATTTATTAACTTTGCATGAACACACAGAGAAATAGAAACTCAAGATAGAGATGTAGAACAGACATGCATGAACAAGAAAAAACAGCACAAACTTCACCAGTAATGGACATTTATTTCCTGTCCTGCTTATGCATATATGTAAAATCAAAGTCTGGATAAAACCTGATTCTTGAGTAATAAAACTGAGATACTTGGATTATGGGCAACTAAAGTAATCCCATATGATGTAATTAATTTACACAGGGACAGTGAATATTTGTAGGACTTACAGTGAGAAAAGGCAGCGACTGCTGACAGCAAAGCAGCATCAAATAGAGCACCATCAGCGTCCAAACAGTATATGTCCTGAATGTTGGAAAAGATAAAACAGACATTTCTTCAGAATACATACATACATATATGACCAAAAACAACAATGAACTACAATAAACAGATATTTCCAAAGTTTCCATGTAATTTACCAGGTAGACCATCCAAGCAGCTTTTCCACTGATCAAGGATAATTCCTTCACATTAATCATGCCAGAACTGCAACAACCAGGAAAATTAGTAAATTCACAATATCCAAGATTATCATACGAAACATCCTACCAAAACAGAGTAAGTAGCTATACAGGTTGAAAGCTAAGAGAAAAAGATAAGGGCACCAGTACACAATAGTGCATTTAAAAATTTCAATGCGTCAAATTGAAATGAGCAAGTAACTATACTGCACGAACAAGATAAGGATACCAGTAAACAATGCATTGAATTAATGCCAGAAAACAATAATGATTCCAATGCAAATTGGCTGGATGATCACACTGAACAGAGCAAGTAGCTATACTCTAAGACTAGAAAGATAATGATGCCCATATGAAATGCATTGGGTTACAGAATTTATTTTCAAAAGATAATAGGAGCCTGAAAAGTATAACTACTTTAGTAAGTAGAGGATGAGTTGTATTATAATTTTTTGCATCAATTGAATTAAATAAAGCACATACATAACCAAAATAGAAAAATAAAGCAAAGAACCGAGATAAAAGTTTAGCTCACTACAGTCATATTTTGTATTGAAGTGGTTAGAACAATTAGACCAACAAAGAAAAAGAAAAAGAAACATAAACTACACAGAATAACTCAAATAATATCCAGGTAGGAAAGAGAATCGAAGGACATGCCTTGAAATAGTGTCAGATAGTTGCTTTGACACAACGGGTGCTGCCTCAGCTGGCCTGCCAGGCCTTACAATTGGAGAACAAATTGGAGGCATGTGGAATTCAATTGCTGAAAGAAAAGCAAAAATAAAAAATTGTGGAGAACCAGTCAATTACAAGAAAATCAATCTCAACAAAGTAATCTCGGAAATAACAACAAAAATTATCAAGTGGTGCAAGCCAACCTATGCGTCCCTCATCTGGCAACTCTTGAGAAGGGGTCGTGACTTCCATTTTTATAGCAGCCAACATTGTCTATACACAACAAACGAAACTCATCAGTAACAAGACCAACATATATCACATTATCAGAAACATAGCGCGCACACACACACTAAGTTAAGCCATTACCGTCGAACCTATCTTCACAAGTGCTGATCCATCCGCAGAGGCAACAGCCCCTACACAATACGAAGCAAAAGGGTTCAGTTTGCATGTTAAACAAGTTGAGTTAAACTCCACAGTTACTTGACAACAACTAAACAAACAAAGAATGGGGACTAACCAAGGGCCGAGGAAGTCTCTCTAGCTTTGTCAAGTGACCTCCCATCAGGGCGTGTGGATTTCACAAGATGGCTCTCATAAAACCGAAGAGGAAATAAGCGCCTGAAAGCATCAACATCCAATTCCGACAGCAAGCCTCCAGAAGAATCAGGCAATCCCATTCTCTCTCTCTCTCTCTCTTCTCTCTCTCTCTCTCTTCTAATGCTATGTGTGTATCTTGCACTACAAAGCAAAAAGGAACAACCTTAGTACACAATAAGCTACAAAGTTGAGTAAAGATACAAACTTGATTGCATTCAGTAAATTACAAGATTGTAGTGAAATTGGAAAGAAAGGAAAGGAGTGAAATTTGAAACCCCATGTAGGCATTAAGAAAACCCACCAAGGCAAAACTATATTCAGACCCAGAAACTGAAAGTTAACCCAGAAAGAGTTCGTATCTTTTGAAACATCAACAACTGAAATCAAAAGCTTGAATTTGCATGAATGGGGTGATACGTACCAGTTGAGAGAGACAGACTAGCGAAACAAAAGTTGGGAGACAGAGAAGGGGCGGGTCAAGGAAATAGCCTAGGTTGCTCTGACCATACCCGTTTTACTTTATTAGGGCTTCTGACCCGTACCCGTTTCCCTTTTTGGTCAAATTTAATTCCTCAAAAATCCTTTTAGACAAAAAAAAAAAGTTGCTATTAACACTTTTTTTTTACTTTATTAACACACCCTCCGTACTAATTTTTTTTACTAAACTACCCTAATTTAATTTTTTTTTTTTCTGTTTTTATTTTTAACAACTGAATTATCTTAAAATTTTAAACCCACTTATACAATAAATTTCTATCCACACACCCATCATTAATACACTTAATCAGCTTTCTTACAATAAATCTAGCTAAAGCTATTATTGTAGTATTGCATCCTTAACTGCCGATCATATGCTAATGGGTCATAATTGTAACCTCAAATTTGAGGAATAATTTGAACAACAACCCTGGTTATATTGAATTTTTATTTGTTGCTCTCACGTTAAAGCAACCTGGTCCATATTTAAATTTGAATTCCTTGGCCACGTGGTGCGTTTTATTAGCTTTTTTTTTCTTATATTGTTTTTTGCCTACCTCAGGTGTCATTGTGCTTCATTGTGCTTCTACATGCTTTTGTTTCATTGTGCTTCTGCGAGGTCGAGTACCTTTTTTCTGCCATGTTTTCTTTCTCGCTATCAACATCTTTATTCATACATGAACGAATGAATGTGTATCACCCACCCTTTTCTTTCGTTCCTTTCTCTCTCCTATAATGTTGCTAAAACCACTGATTTAATGCCACAATGATCATCTTAAACCACAACTACTATTAATCAAAAAATATGAACGATCAAGTTAGATTTAAGACAACTAGAGTACCGAAGCTGTAACACAACAAAAACATTGCCATCAATCTAAATAAAAAGCTGAACATATCCCATCATGTATCAAAAATTGGTCATGTACTGATATAACATATTCTGCCACCACTCTAGCTTGTCGGAGTATACGCTGATTCACCATTCCGGTTGGTTACTTGTTCAATAATAGTTAAAGTGTCAAGGATTTTTGGTAATATGAATGGAAACACCAAAACTGTAAGAGAGATAGATTGAAATACACCAAAACCAAAACCAAATATTCATAATCATATCGTTTAGAATCTTACTAGGAACGATTGATTTAAGGGGGTTCGAATGATCATTAAAGTCTTGATCTTCTGCTGTGTCTCCGTTGCAAATCAGAGATATAACTTCCTCCAAAGATGAGTCTAAATCTGCTTCTTCGAAGTCTTCTTCTATGATTGCTTTGAAGTTGATAGGTTTCGACAAAGAGGAATGACTAGTCTGTGCGAAGTGGGTTTTGCTTTGAAGTCGATGAGTTTTGACGGATGAATGACTGTTTGTGCAAATGGGTTTAAGATTTCAAGATAATTCAGTTGTTAAAAATAAAAACAGAAAAGAAATTTAAATGAGGGTAATTTGGGTAGTTTGTAAACAAAAGTGAGTCATGGGTGTGTTACTAGCAAAAAAAGGTGTGTTAATAGCATCATCCAAAAAAAATAGACAAACATGTTTTCATGTGGATTGACAAGTTTGGAATTAGGATGTTAAAACGACAAACGTTGCAAAAGAGAGGAGAAACAAGTTGGCAACAAGTTTTCTGTTATAAAGTGAGATGAGTGCTGCTAAATGTACCCAACAAATTTCTAAGTAGACCCAGCAAAATTATTTCTTTTTAAATAAATCAAATTAAACTAGAATATTTCCCTTACTACCCCTATCTTGAACCCAACAAAAAAAAACACAGTGATGAGCCGATGAAACTGAAACTTCCAAGCGTAGTACCATGGGAGTTTATGTGTGTGTTTGGTGCAACAAATTGGGTTTAATTAGAAATGTAATGTTGGTCAAGCTTGACTAGATTGGAGAGAAGAGGTCCAAACGTATAAGCTAGGGAAAGAGACTTGTATTCCATTCGTACCATTTCATGCTTGATTTTGTTGCCAACAAGTCTTCCTTTTTGTTATTTCTTTAATGATTGTTCACACAACTATAATCCATTTGGGAGGAGGGGAAGTGGGGAACGACAGGTGAAACCACCATGTAATCCAAATAATTTACAGTTTCCTATTGCTTTGGCAAAGCTCATACTGCCAATTTGTTGGAGATAAATCAGTCGAATTGCAGGAATTCCTCCTTCTATGGTAGCATACTTTCTAAAAATTTAGTCCAAGACATAACAAGAGAGGTCCATGAGTCGTGATCGATCTTGACGTCTAGACTTAACACTAAGAAATTTTCATTTTGCTAAGTACAAGATAAGGGCAGTAAGGGAATTTTGTTGGTTTAATTAGATATATTTTGTTTTTTAAAAAACTTGTTGGGTCTACTTAGAAGTTTGTTTGGTACATTTAGCAGCACCGAATGAGATAACTTGCTTACTGAAAAGTAAAGTATATGAAGAGAGAGATAGTAGAAGACTAAGAGATGATAGATGGGGGAAATGTTGTATTGTTCTCATTCTCTTTAGCTCCCTTTAAATAGGGATAGAGTTACTTGATGATCACACTAATTTAGGATTCAAATTTGCCAACCACCTTCTACTTGACCACCCCAATGACCATTATCTAGATTGGTGACACATATCTCTTTAAATTGTTTTACTTTTTTGTTGATTAAAAAAAAACATGTGTCACTAATCTAGATGGTGGTCATTGAGGTGGTCAAGTAAAAGGTGATTGGCAAATTTGAATCCACCAACTTAGTGATCACTCATGTGAAACTTGGTGACCACTCAAACTTGATCTTCACTCACAAGCTACTTGATCATCACTCATAAGTAACTTGGTGATCAATCTTAAGTTTCCATAATAACATAATGGACTCTAACTAATGAGTATTACACGATGACATCAAAATGATTATGTGAACAGCCACACAAATAGTATTATTGATAACATTTTTGGGTTAATTTAGACTATATTATATTTATAAAGGTTAGTGTTATTAACACACCTTATCTATGATAAAAGCCAATCATGAAACATATTTAAGTGACAAGTTTATTGATTATGTGGACAGCCACACAAATAGTATTATTGATAACATTTTTGGGTTTATTTAGACTATATTATATTTATAAAGGTTAGTGTTATTAACACACCTTATCTATGATAAAAACTAATCATGAAACATATTTAAGTGACAAGTTTGTAAATAAAATTGAAATGTGTGGATAGAAAAATAAATGAGGTGTTAATAACACAAAAAGGTGTTAATAACATCAACCATTTAGAAAACATGTGAAATTCTTTAGGTGAGTACCTTTTAATAAGGTATCGAGCTAAAATACTGTATGTATATTTTTTTCTTCACATCTCAACGAGATTTTGTTCACCATCCAAGTTATATGAGTGCAGAACTACAAGTCATAAAGTGAGTGTTTTATCAATAGAGTCATAATTTGAGGAATTCATTAATGAATGCGTCTTAAAATGCCACTTCTTTGTAGTGTCTATCAAACGTGTAGAGGTCTTTAAGCGCATTAAGCATCTGACACTAAACAAAATGTGAAGCTCACGCCTCACGGTGCCATAGAAGAACAAGGAGATGTCACCACTTCCAAATGATTTGATTTTGGTATTTGCACTTCCTTATGGTTAAGTCAAATGCATGTGACATGAATCGTCTATCTCAAGCACTTGATTAGTTGAATTTCAAATATCATGACTTTTCCTTTAAAGTTGAATGATAGTGATTAATCATTAAGATTTATAGGACCCAAAGCACGTCTGAACCATTAGTGAAGAAAAGAGAAAGATGGTAAGGAATAGTATAGGATTGCCAAAAAAATAAAAACAAAAAAAATAAAAAGGAAGAACAAGTTTCTTGATAGTTTCCATGAATCATGCAAGGCATAGCATCAGATTTCAAACAAAACCAAAAGCTAAAAGGTTATAAATGTCAGACTACGTAGGTACACATCAACTGACCAAGAAAGAAGTAAATATCTACGGACATAACAACCATCGACTTTAAGAACTACGAGAAGCATCCAAATGCTCAAGAGATGAAAAGTTGAAAACCCACCAGAAACTAATAACAGTTGTCATAATTCATAAACCCTAAACACTGGTTCCAATCTGTGTACTATGTGATTACCATAGTTTTCAAGGCTTTCGATGGCGCATTCCCAAATTCCCAAAACCTGGTCTTAAATTAAAATCTTGATACATATACCCAATTCAAACCATTAACATGAAGCCCCGAAAAGAAAACTCATCTCATTAATCTTGACGAATGACCTTATTTCCGATCTCCACAAACCCTAACAAAATGCAACATTTAATTCTTAAGGATTTCTTCAATTGGAGCCATTGCACGGAGTAAACCTAAAAAGTGAACTGAAATTAGAGAAGAAGAATTGAGAAAATTGACCAACTAACGAATGAGTATGAGAAATGCGCTCTTGGAATGTTTTCACGTTTTTTTTTTTAACACACTCCTCGAGTTTATGACTTCTTATTGTTTTTGTTAAGTTGTACAGACACGGACATGAATACAGCGACACGACAAGGCGCGACACAACAAAACTCAAAAATTGAGTTTCCGACACGACTTAGACACGGTAAACAAAATTATATATTTATGTATTTTTAATAAATAAAAATAAAGATACTAAAATATAATTATACACAAAATTTCATATAATTATGCATGAAATAAAGAGATTGAATGGGCGACATTTTCTTCATCTGTGTCGTTTCCTGACTTTCCTCTCTTTGTTTGTGTGCGACTGCGTGACAGACCTCTACTGCGCTCATTTATTTATTAACTCTTTAAGTGAGAAAAACTGACGTGACGTGTTGTAAATAGACGTGTTAGAAAAATCAATTTTTCTGGACACGCCACGTGGTGTGTCAGACATATTTTTTTGCCGTGTTGGACGCGTGTCGGACACTCCGACACTCCACCCGTATGTGCAACATAGGTTTACATTCGAGATAGACTCATTTACCAAGTGGCTGGGTGGAGTGTATGGCAACATAGTTTTACATTCGAGATAGACCCATTTACCAAGTGGGTATTATCCGTATACCGGTACCCGGACCCGATTAAGCAAAAGGGTTTATAGTTTATCGGAAGTCATAAACCCAGAGTCTGTTCTGTTTTGTTCTGTTCAGTTAACCCTACGAGCTTCAGGTCTTGGAGCTCAGTAGTAATCATGGCGTGCAGTGCCTCAACTTGCCAGTCAAATTGCTACAAAGACCAACCAGATGAACATGACCCAGATACCAATTCAGTTGCCAACAGAAACATCAGCAATGGTCTCTGCCTCAAGTGCAAGACCAACCCTCCCATCTCCTCCTCCGCCGACGACTCCCGCTTCTGCTCCGAATGCTTCCGCGCCAACCTCTTCGGCAAGTTCCGCTTCGCTGTCACCTCCAACGCCATGATTTCTCCCTCCGATAACGTCCTCCTCGCCTTCTCCGGCGGCCCTTCTTCCAGGTCCGTCAGCTCACTCTCTTGAATCAGTTCCGGTCACTCTTTCTCGCAAATGATAATTGATGTTGTTTTTTTTTTTTTGGGTTTCAGGGTTGCTCTAGAGTTTGTACACGAGATGCACAGCAAAGCGCAGAAGAATTTTGATGCCAGTAGGGACAGGTCATTACCGGTTTTCGGAGTTGGAGTTGCTTTCATTGATGAGGCTAGTGTTTATTCTTCTCCATCCAATGAACTATACAAAGCAATTCAAGAGATTACAGCTATTGTGGAGGAGCTAGCCCCGCCCGCGAAACAGTTGTATGTTGTGCCCATTGAGAGTGTTTACTCTTCAGAGTGTGGTGATGGAAGGGAGAGGCTGAAGAGGTTACTAGATGCTGTTACTGACCCCACTGGAAAAGAAGATCTTTTACTGCATCTCCGGATGTTGGCCTTGCAGAAGGTTCGAATGTGGATGGATTTTTGTTTCAAATTTTGGACCAGTCAATAGGGCGGATTAATTTGTTCTTACTGGATGCATTGTTTGTTGCAGATTGCCTCGGAGAATGGATACAACAGAATTCTACTGGGATCATGCATATCGAGGATTGCTTGCCATGTTATCACAGCCACTGTGAAGGTCTGTTTTCTTACTGCCCTGCACTTAAGTTGTATCTTCATTTATCCCCTGGCTAGGTTTGTATTATTAAATTTTAGGCGGATTTGACTTGAGCATTTCTGATATCGCATTTGATACATTTAATTACCCCAAGAAAATGGTTTGCGAACTGATATCTACTGCTAGTTTTGTTCACATGTCAATGGAATAACTGGGATAGTAGTGGTTATGGGTGCACTCATCCTTTGCAGATGAATCTAGGGTTGGGCCTCATTCGATTGTTTTACAAAAGTTTGTGAATCTTTGTTGGTGTACTATTAATTAGTAATCACCTTCTGAAAGACAATGTTATGTGCATACTACTTATCTTCTCTGATGTTGGGGCTTTAATTGGGCAGCATACCGATAATATTCTCCAATTTCTTCGTCATAATGTATTTACTCTGTCTAATTCTTAACGTATATTAAGAGAACCTAGAAAGATTTCATCTTACAATCATGATTTAAAATAGTAATCTGTCCTTTTTAACTTTTGATGCCTGCAAACCATGCTCTATCACGGAGTTTTGTACTTCCCCCTACTCCATTTGACTTAACTCTTGGGATGATTTCTGAAGGACGACTGCAGCCTGCATGGTGGTTATATATGTATATATATATATATACACAGTCCGTTTCAGATACGGACATCCGCACCGCCTTACGGTGCAGATTTCCCTCCGTTCGCCACTGTACGGCGCCGGTGAGGGCGCGCCTCCACCCCCAGCGGACTCCAGCAGCTTCCCCGACCTTTTTCCATCCCCGGCGAGTCCGCCGAATTCCAGTTTTCTGGCCAGATTGACTTTGTTTGAAGTTTTGGGTGATCTGACCGGAAAACTGGAAT